>NW_027412728.1:600000-852500 GCF_025532065.1 Leptinotarsa decemlineata
ATAATGATTACCTTAAATATATCTAAATGAACAAATAATCTCACTTCACTTCCATGTTAGAATAATAGAACCAAAACCAAAACCAACAGATGACGTATCAATTGAACGAACATGGTGAATGTATTCCGCGCGCGCTTTCCCGCGTTATGTTAGGTTAGGTTAGGTTCATACATACGTTAGGTTAGGTTAGGTTCATGAGGTGGACTGGGGTATCCCTGATAGGTTAGGTTAGAACCAAAACCAACAGATGACGTATTAATTCAACGAACATTCCTCGCGCGAAGTGCGCACTTTTCCGTAGCCGAAGCGCGAGGCCCAATGGTGAATCAATTTCGCGCGCGAAGCGCGCACTTTTCTGTGGCCGACGCGCGAAGCTCGAGGTCCCGCCCACTCTCGCGGGGCGGGGCGGTGGGCGGGGGATTAAGGGCGTGGCCCGTTAGGGCCCTAACGTGGCCCTAAAGTGGCCACGCCCTTAATTACATGACATCACGCACATCAATTTTTGTGTGCTCTAATCATTTCTCTTGAAAGAAAATAAAAAAAGACATGTTCCATAATGAAATCAACAAATATATTTCATATAATTCATATTGTATTTTATCCATTCAATTATCTCTTTCATTGAATATTGCTTATGTCACTTCGTAATTCATCCCCACTTAATTCCCTCCTCTCCTTTCAAAAAGTATAAAGTAGGAATTATCTGTTGAAATATTCAATTGATCAGCTACCATCAAGATGGAACCAGATTCGACTACTGAGCCATATAGTGTCCCGGAGCCTCAGACACCTCACTATATTCCCATCCAGCAGCGTTTCGTTCACTCCACGACGGCACCTCATTAGATGGAGTATGATAATGACATAATTAATGATTATCGACTGCAGGTGCAATATGTTACCGGCAGTGACGAAGCGGACCTTTCAGATGGCGGATATCCGGATCCTTCCTAACGATCCTTCCTCCCCTCCCCTCCCCTCCTCTCCCCTCCGAAACTGAAACAAAAACAGCTCTTTTCAAAGCTATTATTATACTTTCAAACAGAAACAGGTTCATACCATTGTTAACATTAGGTTAACATTATAGTTTCAAACAAGATGCATGTGAAAGTACCATCATCCCACTCTGTAGTACTCATTATTATATGCATATATACTCAATGATTGACAAATTGCCAACTTCAACTTTCAGTTAAAGTAGTACTCATCATTTGCACAGATATTCAATGACTAACAAATTCCCAACTTCGACTTTTCAGTCAAAGTAGTAATTTGTCATATAATGCACAGATATTCAAAGAATAACAAATTTTCATCTTAGACTTTTTATTAGTCAAAGTAGTCATTTGTCACATAATCTATGAATACTACTACAACTACTGTTTGTGTGAATAATGTAGCCCTGAAAAGGGCTGTTGTTTTTTTTTTGACCATTATGTCCACGGTTATTCTGTCACAGGTTTGACATTATTGCATATTATGCATGCTGACACTCTTGTGAAATTCGTGAGCGATCTTTCACATGCCTCACACCAATACTGACCCAGCTGCATCAAAGAGACCATATCGTGGATGTTTACATGTTGATACCAGCCGCCGTTATTGTTCTGTATCGAGTAAAATCGAAAAGAACACCAACATAGCTTTTTGATGTTGTCATCAAGGTCAATCTCCTCTTCATCGACTCCAACACCTTCTTCAACTATCATGGTGCGACCTTTAATTGTTTATAACCTTGTACTTACTCTGTACTCATTCTGACATGTATTGAAGAGATATGGATATTACACTTCTGTACGTTGGGCAAAGTTCCAATTGAAGCCGAAGGTTTCAGAGTTCAAGTTAGTTTTCTGTTCAACAAAAAAAGTTTTGAAAATTGCCATTTTTATGAGATTGTGGAAAAATGAAAAGTCGTGCAGTATCTGTTGAGAGGATCAGACCTCATATTAATCCGCTCTATTTTTAATGTTTGATGATATGTCTATCAAGTACAGGCAGTATTCCATCCGTTTATTTGTTTGAAGACCTGTCGTGGTTTGAAATCCCTCTCTAGTTAGAAGGTATGTAAAAAAAAACTGTTTGGAGAAAAACAGTTTTATATCGAAATGACAATTTCAAATTCCTTTCGTTTATGCAAAATAATAAACATGAAATGTACCTATTTCACAGGGTCTTTGTTTTGGGACGTACTTTTGGAGCTTCCTGGTTCCCAAGTTTCCATTTTTTTTTTCAATGCGAAAGGCAGCAGATTTTGATGAATCATCGTTTTGCTTAACACCCCTCAATCACTGAGATGCTCAGTTGCTGAGACCATTTGGTTTTGAGGCCATATGTTGACGAGTCCAGTTCATTTTGATCATTCATTTTCGTCTGTTTCCATTCAGATGAACGAAAAACATTATATCCACTTGAATGTTAGCACTACCTTGTGAAGATTATTGAGATCAGTTTCACCTTGGTTCAAGTATGTTCTGAAGTAAATTTATATATGAGTATTATCTGATTGAAAATTATCATTTTCATTAGTCATTCTATTTCAATATGATCAAAGAGAAAAAAAGTGATAATGTTACTGCATTGAATGATGATGAGACAGTGATCATTACTTGTGGATATATCAATATATTATACCTTCTTCACGTAATTCTTCAATTATTAGAATTATTTCATTGTCATGTTCAGTATGCCCAGCTGACTTTGAAGCTACCAATAGTCGTAGGCGAGCAACTAACTCTTTCAGTGAATTTCAATACACATAATTCACAGGTTTGGAATTATATGTTTTCTCCATTTTCACTCGTTTGAGTGCTCCACCAATTTAACTCCTACTTCTCATTGGATATTGTGGTGAGTCCAATAGAGGTTTGACAACCCATCATGGAAATGGGACAATTATGTCCCATTCCCATGATGGAAATGGGACATAATTGGTGCGATGCTTGCGAGAGACCCCTAACAAACTTCATCCGAGTGTCGACATGTACAATATGCAATAATGTCAAATCTGTGACACAATAACCGTGGACCTACTGAAACAACAGCCCTTTTCAGGGCTACATAATTCATACAAACAGTAGTAGTAGTAGATTATGTGACAAATGACTACTTTGACTAAAAAAGTCGAAGTTGGGAATTTGTTAGTCATTGAATATCTGTGCATATGATGAGTACTTCTTTAAGTTGACAATTTGTCATCATTGAATATATATGCATATACTGCGTCCGAAATTATCCTCATTGAACCAGAACGCTATATATCAATTGCGCATGATCCTGCCGTCCTGGAACCTAAATTTTGTAGAACCAGAACAAACCTGATATGATCTGTGTTGAAGAATATAAAAATTAAATTGCTTTGATCTGTTATAAAGCAAAAATTATAAGAAATGCTAAAAAATATTTGAAATCATTTTTCAAAAGACTGATAGGTTGCGCCATTTTTTGTCACGCTTTTTATTTCTCATTGACTAATTAAGTCAATTTGTAAACGATTTCTCGTTGTTCCACAATTTGGCGTGAGGGTGGCAACTAGGGATTAGAGAGAGCATAGCTTCCAGGGTAGGCCGCCAGCTTTTAAACAGTGAAGAAGGTCGTGGGTAAGATAGACAGTAGAGCGCCACCCACTCTTTCAACCCTGGAGCTTATATAGCATACTAAACAAAAACCGGAAATTTATTCTAAACGGTAACCAATTGAATCAAACTTAGATCCAGTTAAAATATCTATAATTCCTTTCCCTAACATCCACACCTTTCTCAGTTGGTTCCAAACTTGTTAAGAAATCCCTTGATTTATCTGTCAGTTTATGCATTGTATCAACCGTTATTATAAGGACTTCCCCTACAATACTGGCAGGAAGCCTTGAACTCCTGAGGCCACAAAGAGTGAAATGTGAGAAGATTTTACTTTTCTAATAGACTTCCTAATTCCTGAAGTCACAAGTAGGCGGTGTTACGTTTCAATTTAGCACTAGATCAATACTGCTCCTATGTGACCTTTCAAAACACTACGTTACCTTCTAAGATCTTTATTCAACGGATATTAACAATGTAATTAAGTTACAAGTAGATTTTATTCATTTAACATCATAGTAATGGGAATCTTCCGTTCCATAGAAAACCATACCTGAAATGTACAAGAATAAATGTATGCTCCCTGACTAACTGCTTTGACCAGTACTTACGCATTCTCCTATTGCCAATCGACGTTGGAGATCCGAAATTCCTCGCTAGGTTGAAATAGTTGTTATTGTTTGTTTCTCAGTTTACTTCGCCTATCATTTTTCAGCCGTTGTCTGCCTTATTCTCTATACCTTCCCAAGAATATTTCTTGCATAGATTGTTATTCATCACTTCCAGAAGGATTACTACATATTAGAGTCATATCGCCTGAAAAACAATACTAGTTAGCTCTGGTTTCTGAATACTGTTTGATATTTTCAGTAAATATTCTGAGGTTGAGTAGGAGTGATGTCGGAAGATCTTCTATGAGGAGAGAGAGAGTCACCAAAATTACTATTCCTCAAGAGCATATGGAAAGGTGGGACGTCTTGTGTCTTCTGGTAATCTTCTGCTTTACGGTGTAAGTTATCCAATAATGCCAGTGCCTTCGCAAGCAACTTCGGTTTGTCCTGGGTGTCCTCTTCACTGATGTTGTCCAATCGGTTCAGGACATGGAAAATCTTCGATTGAAGTCTTGCAAATGCATTACTACTCATTGAATCACTGAAGGTATCTATAAGTGGTTCCAGTTCTTCCAACTTCGCAGTAACTGCTGCAATATCTTCTTCAACTGTGAATAGATATTTGGGATACTTCAAACTTTCGCCCTTCTCCTCTAATCTGATTGCCATCGTCAGAGAATGCCGCATCTCTTGAACAGTTCCTGTAGCAATTCCTCTAACCCTAACCTCATACACGAGCTCATCTTGACTCAAACGGTTCACTAGCATTTTGCGGGACATGATAACAATTTCAATGAGACACAAAAAAAATATTAAAAAAAATTATCAAAAAATTTTTTTTTTCAAATTTATCAAAAAAATTTTTTTTTACAAATTCATAAAAAAAAAGAACTATGAAGACGTTGTTTTAACGCGGCCCCACGTTGGGCGCCAAAAATGTCACCTCACAAACCACAAGAGGAGACTAAATCATCTGTCGGTAACAAATAAGACAGATGGGTATCCGCGGCTAAGCTAAACAGTGGAGACGGGAGTGGGTTGAACAACTTAGCAAATTTCAAATAGATCTTAATGGGCGCCAGGTAAATTTAATCCTCCAGATACCCTAAGTAACTCACAATATCAATAACTTACCAATTAATATTGGAAATGAAAGATAAAGATCTCCAATATGATTTATTCAGTAATCCTAACTTACATGGATTAACCAACAACGCTTCTAAGACAACAATGCAATATTCACACTACTACGCGATGTTCAGATGTCAATACAAGAGCGCGGTGTATATAACCACGAATTCAATCAGCCATAAATTACGGTAGTAACGACGCTCAAAAGAAACTACAATACGTCGAGTAAAACTACCACGAAAATTGAGTAGGTGAAATCGTAAATACTAGTATCGGAAGGTAAGACAAACTCGTTTGCGTCGCGTGAGCTCAGGCGTAGGCGCATCGGTGTCAACAAGCAATCGTGAAAGGAATAAAATACCTCAATTTCCGTTTCACAAATGCATCACTATATCAATCAGGTATAAATAAACAAACACTATATCAAACAGGTATCAATAAACATAAGGGCAAACAATTATTTGAATCACTCAGTATGTCACCAATATTCAAATAAATCAATTATAACTTGCGTGCTCCTTTTGGGACACCCGGTATATGGTGTTAGGCTACCCCGTGGTTCGACGGAAGTGGATCACCCTGTAGTACTGCTGAGATGGATCACCCTGTAGTACGGCGGAGATGGGTCACCCTGTAGCACCACCAAGATAGATCACCCTGTAGGGCACGACAAGCTGGACCAGTAATGGATCACCAAATAAGATCCAGAAAGATAAATAAAAAAAGGAAAGAAGAAAAAAAAAAGGAAAACAGGAAAACAATAAAACCGGAAAACAGGAAAAACAGGAAAAAAAAACCGAAACCGGAAACAGAAAAAAAAAACCCTACAGAAGAAAATTCTCAATCAGAATCAGATAAAAACAAGGTGAGATTCAACCCCCATTCAATAGGGACTATTTAACTAATCAATACCCCTGGTATATTTTCATTAAGCAAAGTAGCAAGATAACAATAGTATATTTTTGGGTGCCCTATATAACCATATGACCCGTAAAAATCAAGACAATTGAATGAGTGTTGAAACCTCTCTTCAATACTAATATTCAGTTGACATATAACGATGGAATCAGAAATTACTAAAATCATCAAAAACACATTTAATGGTAAAATTCTTACCCTGGCCAAGGGGTTTTCTATACGTTTCTTCGTGTGCGGTGTTCTGCACGGAAGTCCTACTGGGACTTGATGAGTGACTGAGGGCCTTCTGTTTCTTATGAATCTAGAGACGAGAAACGAAGGTTGTAGAACTGAAGAGGTGATATCATAGCTAAGACCACATGAGAGATGCTACAGTGATTCAGACATACCTAATTTCGGAAATCCTTCCACCTGGCACGAGTTCGGTAACCACCACAAATCCTCAAAAGAGATTAAGTTTCAGACTGCAAATATCCACACCAAAATGACCAATCATAAATAATCCCCGTGAAGGATGGCACAAATACAACCATATATATCCTACAATCAGTCTGATGGTACGTTGAACTCCGAACCAAGCTCATCGAAGGCTAACTTCCGAATACTAAGACACTGCCACATCTGACAGCTAACCAGTTGTTGCCACAGTGCGTCCAATCTACACTACAAGCACCAAGGGGGCGCTGTGCACAACATCATAAATCTATCAATTCCTCCACAGCCACTTGAGACAATATCAACAAGTCCATGACCCATCAAAACTCCTTCTCAAAGCAATGCAACCCTAAAACAACCCTTGACAACTTGAGTAGCCGATCAATCCCTCACCCGTGAACAACTGTAGAACTAGTTCGGTGTAAGTCGACGGAACGACACTACGAAAGTTCGGCAGATGTCAGCCAACAGCTGTCTCTTAACCTTGTTTACAAATGTTTCCAAAAATATTGTTCCAACCTATTTTCAACTACAGTGGAGTCCCGATAATCCGAACTTCGGTAATCCGAAAGTCCGCTTAATCCGAAAGAAAAGTAGAAGAAATGTATTGCAATATATACATACTAAGGATTACAGTATGTACAAAGATAAGTGTAATTAACAGAACAGAACAATTTGAGCGTATTTTGCGTATTTTGAGCGTATTTTGAACTGTGATACAGTAATATAGAAAACAACATTTATTACTGTATGAGGAACATTTCTCACTCGTCACGCACTTCATAAACATAATGTGTAAGTTTCAGACGGATAAAACAAAATAAACTGTGCTTATGACTATTGTATATCCCATTTTGTATAAATATACATTGTATTTCATTATAACATTAATTTTGGTCATGATTTCGCTTAATCCGAAATATTCGTTAATCCGAAATGGGTCCGGTCCCGATCGTTTCGGACTATCGGGACTCCACTGTATTTACCAATCCTTATTCATGCGATGGAATAGAAACATATAAGGTAAGTCGTCACATCTTTCCCATTCAGTACGAATATTTGAACATTCATATTATGCAGAATATTTATCGAAAATATCAAATAGTATTCAGAAACCAGAGCTAACTAGTATTGTTTTTCAGGCGATATGACTCTAATATGTAGTAATCCTTCTGGAAGTGATGAATAACAATCTATGCAAGAAATATTCTTGGGAAGGTATAGAGAATAAGGCAGACAACGGCTGAAAAATGATAGGCGAAGTAAACTGAGAAACAAACAATAACAACTATTTTAACCTAGCGAGGAATTTCGGATCTCCAACGTCGATTGGCAATAGGAGAATGCGTAAGTACTGGTCAAAGCAGTTAGTCAGGGAGCATACATTTATTCTTGTACATTTCAGGTATGGTTTTCTATGGAACGGAAGATTCCCATTACTATGATGTTAAATGAATAAAATCTACTTGTAACTTAATTACATTGTTAATATCCGTTGAATAAAGATCTTAGAAGGTAACGTAGTGTTTTGAAAGGTCACATAGGAGCAGTATTGATCTAGTGCTAAATTGAAACGACATTTTCACTGTTAATGTCAAGCCGATTCTTCCCAATAAATGGGAATGTAAATTTTCGGGAGACAAAAAAGGTATGTCCTTGTGTGCTTTTTTGAGCAGGGTCGAAGAATTGCGAGTAGCTCGACATGTATCAAAAGAGGTATTGCTTGACTCCGGGATCGATTTATTCACAGGTAGGGCGTATCAATTCTATACCGCGTATCGAAGGGAAGTATCGACTTGGGATGAATTTGTTGCACTTCTCCGAGAAGAATATCTGTCTTCCGATTACGATGAAAAGCTTTTTGAAGAAATTAAAGAACGAACTCAAGGTCCTGATGAGTCTATTGGTATTTATCTGGCAGTCATGACAGGTTATTTCAACAGGTTGACTTGCTCAATTTCTGAGGAAGTAAAACTTCCGTTTTATCAAACTCAATTGGCTCTGGTTGACGTAACTTCGATCAATCACCTTGGAGAGTTAGGAAGGCGATTGGAAGCCAGAAAAGAAGCAGTAGAAAACTTCTCAGCACCATCGAAGAAGTTTAATGCTTTAGAACCTGATTTGGCTTATGTACAGGTTGACGATAGTATGATTGATAGCTGTGGAACTTCATCTCTTCCACATGCTGTTGGTGACTCGGATGTGTCCCGAAGTGATCAACTTTGTTTTGAGTGTAGTAAACCCGGACATCGAGCTGTTGGTTGTTTGATGAAGTCGGCGGGTTTACATTGTTATCGGTGTAAGAAGAAAGGATCTACTATTCGATCTTGTCCTGATTGTTCGTCGACGTGAAACGGTCGCCGACGCACCTAGGAGATCGAGGTAGGTGTGTTGGTCGAGAACCCTGGATCGACAAAATACAAGTCATCCTGGACTATGTCTTAGAACACGCCAACCAGGATGAACGCCCTTATTTGCGAGTGGATGTCTTAGGGAAGTCGTTATTAGGTCTTTTGAACTCTGGTGCTTCACGGACTATACTAGGTAGTAGAGGATTTGAGGTTGTTCGTGCCTTAGGACTACCAGTGGATGGGTCCAGGACAACATACTGTACCGTAGCCAGCGGTGCCCGTGTTCGGAGTATAGGAGTAGCTGATTTGCCTATCTCATTGAGGGGTCGTTTGAAATTTGTGGAAGCTATTGTTGTTCCTGAGATGCCCCATCTTCTCATCCTTGAAATTGACTTTTGGAAACATATGGGACTGATTCCTGATTTGCGTCATGATGAATGGCATTTTTCTGATGAACCTGTTACCGTCAACACTGTTGAACATGTTGCTAGTTCAACGTTGTTAAGTCCGTTGGACCAGATGCGACTCCAAGAAGTCATAGATCGTAATCTAGCACTTATGGGTACAGAACTAGGTTGTACCAATAGAACTGAACACGTTATTGGAACAGATAGTCCTCCGATCAAACAACGCTACTATAGGGTCAATCCCATTGTACAGCAACAAATTGACGCAGAACTTGAGGAGATGCTGAAGCTGGGAATTGTGGAACCTTCCAATAGCCCCTAGTCTTCGCCCATTCTCTTGGTAAAAAAGAAGGATGACAAGTTCAGATTCTGCGTGGACTATCGTAAATTGAATTCTGTGACCATACGAGATAGTTACCCCCTTCCCCATGTTTCGGATACTTTAGATAAACTTCGTAATGCTCAGTATTTGTCCAGTTTAGATGTGAAATCTGCTCACTGGCAAGTCCCAATGGCAGAATCATCAAAAAAATATACGGCTTTTACTGTCCCCAATCGTGGTTTGTTCCAGTTTCGACGCATGCCTTTTGGGCTCCATAACGCTCCAGCCCGTTGGCAAAGATTGATAGATGAAGTACTAGGTCATGACCTTGAACCACATGTATTCGTCTACTTAGATGATGTGGTAATTGTAAGTCAGACATTCGAACAACATCTGTCAACGTTGGATGAGGTATTCCGCAGACTCAGGGAGGCAAATATTACAGTTAGCATTGATAAATGTCAATTTTGCCGTCCTGAAATGAAATATCTTGGCTACGTGGTGGATCGTAACGGATTGCATGTTGACCCCGATAAGGTAAAGGCCATGTTGGAAATACCACCCCCGACTAATGTTACGGAAGTCCGAAGAATTGTTGGCACCTTCTCTTGGTACCGCCGATTCGTCCCAGATTTTTCGTCCATCGTCGCTCCCATCACAGCTTTACTGAGGAAGAACTCGAAGTTCACATGGACAGACGAGTGTGCTAGATCCTTTCGAAGAATCAAGGAGTGTTTAGTGGCAGCGCCAATTTTATGTTGTCCGGATTATTCGAAACCCTTTGTGGTGCAGACTGACTCGTCAGGATTCGGAATCGGTGCAGTCCTATCGCAACCTTACCCCGAAGGCGATAAGGTGATTTCCTACCTGAGTAGGTCTCTTACAGAGCAAGAGAGAAATTACTCGACCACCGAGCGGGAGTGTCTTACAGTTCTATGGGCTGTGGAGAAACTTAGACCGTATATTGAAGGAGTGTCTTTCACGGTAGTGACAGACCATCACAGTCTTCTATGGCTTCATAGCCTAAAGGATTTGAGCGGTAGACTTGCGCGGTGGGCAGTGAGGCTCCAAAAATATGATTTCAAGATTGTACATCGTAAAGGAAAGGATAACGTAGTGCCGGATACGCTTTCTCGGTCAGTACCTATTGTGGAATTTGTCGCAGTCAGCGATGATGATCAGCCGACATTGGGAGGGATTGACGATGACAAGTGGTATAGGTCCATGAGAGACAGAATTCAAAAGAGCCCTTTGAAGTTTGCCAATTGGAGATATTCTGACGGTAAATTATGGAAGTATGTTAGGTCTGATTATCCTGATTTGTCGTCAAAATCTGACTACTGGAAATTAGTCGTGCCTAAGTCCGATCGGTACAACATTATTGTTGCTGCTCACGAACCTGCCACTAGTGGGCATACGGGTGTGTTCAAAACTTTTGCTAGGGTTGCAGATCGCTTTTATTGGCCTAAGATGCGAAGTGACATTGCCAAATTTGTTCGTCATTGTGAGGTTTGTGCACGTCATAAAGTATCTCAGGATCGACCTGTTGATAAGATGGTATCACACACTAAGGCTGACCGTCCGTGGGAAATCATCTCCACAGATCTTGTTGGTCCGCTCCCGAGATCTAAGAAAGGAAATAGTTTTATTTTAGTCGTAACCGACTATCTCAGTAAGTTTCCTCTTATATTTCCTCTGAGGCGAGCTACTACTGAGGCTATAATTGCCAAAATTGAAAGTAATGTTTTCCTTATGTTTGGTGTACCAAGAGTTTTAATTTGTGATAATGGTCCTCAGTACCGTAATAAGAAGTTTCTTGAGTTTGCTGATCGCTATAACTCTCGAATTAGGTTCAGTGCTCCCTACAACCCGAGAGCGAATCCAACGGAAAGAATTAATCGCATCCTGAAGACAATGTTGGCAATGTATGTCTCTGACAACCATCGATGCTGGGATGAGAAACTTGATGAGATTGCTTGTGCTATCCGCACTTCTAGACACGAAGTCACTAAGTTGACCCAGTATTTCATAAATTTTGGTAGGAACATGGTTTTGTCTGGAGATGAATATATACAGGGTATTCCTCCCGAAGAGGAAAATGGTTCTCAGACTGGTGATACTACGAAGAATGAAGCTTTTCGTAAAATGTTCCATGATGTTCGGAAACGGTTAGAAGTTGCCACTAAGAAAAGTTGTGATAAATACAATCTCAGTCGTCGTCATGAAGAGTATTGCCGAATCAGCCAGTATGGAAACGTAACTACGTCTTATCAGATGCATCGAGATACTTTAGTAAGAAGTTGGCCCCGAAGTACGTAGGCCCGTTCTACATCAAGAAACGGCTGTCGCCTTGGACTTATGAATTGAGGGACTCTAATGGTAATTCGAAGGGTTCCTGGCATGTGAAGGATTTAAAACCTTCATCTTCAGAAGACTGAGTTCTTGAGAATTGAGTGAAATTTACGGGGTAAATTTCTTCGAAAAAGAGGGGAGTTGTTACGTTTCAATTTAGCACTAGATCAATACTGCTCCTATGTGACCTTTCAAAACACTATGTTACCTTCTAAAATCTTTATTCAACGGATATTAACAATGTAATTGAGTTACAAGTAGATTTTATTCATTTAACATCATAGTAATGGGAATCTTCCGTTCCATAGAAAACCATACCTGAAATGTACAAGAATAAATGTATGCTCCCTGACTAACTGCTTTGACCAGTACTTACGCATTCTCCTATTGCCAATCGACGTTGGACATCCGAAATTCCTCGCTGGTTGAAATAGTTGTTATTGTTTGTTTCTCAGTTTACTTCGCCTATCATTTTTCAGCCGTTGTCTGCCTTATTCCCTATACCTTCCCAAGAATATTTCTTGCATAGATTGTTATTCATCACTTCCAGAAGGATTACTACATATTAGAGTCATATCGCCTGAAAAACAATACTAGTTAGCTCTGGTTTCTGAATACTATTTGATATTTTCGATAAATATTCTGCATAATATGAATGTTCAAATATTCGTACTGAATGGGAAAGATGTGACGACTTACCTTATATGTTTCTATTCCATCGCATGAATAAGGATTGGTAAATAGTTGAAAATAGGTTGGAACAATATTCTTGGAAACATTTGTAAACAAGGTTAAGAGACAGCTGTTGGCTGACATCTGCCGAACTTTCGTAGTGTCGTTCCGTCGACTTACACCGAACTAGTTCTACAGTTGTTCACGGGTGAGGGATTGATCGGCTACTCAAGTTGTCAAGGGTTGTTTTAGGGTTGCATTGCTTTGAGAAGGAGTTTTGATGGGTCATGGACTTGTTGATATTGTCTCAAGTGGCTGTGGAGGAATTGATAGATTTATGATGTTGTGCACAGCGCCCCCTTGGTGCTTGTAGTGTAGATTGGACGCACTGTGGCAACAACTGGTTAGCTGTCAGATGTGGCAGTGTCTTAGTATTCGGAAGTTAGCCTTCGATGAGCTTGGTTCAGAGTTCAACGTACCATCAGACTGATTGTAGGATATATATGGTTGTATTTGTGCCATCCTTCACGGGGATTATTTATGATTGGTCATTTTGGTGTGGATATTTGCAGTCTGAAACTCAATCTCTTTTGAGGATTTGTGGTGGTTACCGAACTTGTGCCAGGTGGAAGGATTTCCGAAATTAGGTATGTCTGAATCACTGTCGCATCTCTCATGTGGTCTTAGCTATGATATCACCTCTTCAATTCTACAACCTTCGTTTCTCGTCTCTAGATTCATAAGAAACAGAAGGCCCTCAGTCACTCATCAAGTCCCAGTAGGACTTCCGTGCAGAACACCTCACACGAAGAAACGTATAGAAAACCCCTTGGCCAGGGTAAGAATTTTACCATCAAATGTGTTTTTGATGATTTTAGTAATTTCTGATTCCATCGTTATATGTCAACTGAATATTAGTATTGAAGAGAGGTTTCAACACTCATTCAATTGTCTTGATTTTTACGGGTCATATGGTTATATAGGGCACCCAAAAATATACTATTGTTATCTTGCTACTTTGCTTAATGAAAATATACCAGGGGTATTGATTAGTTAAATAGTCCCTATTGAATGGGGGTTGAATCTCACCTTGTTTTTATATGATTCTGATTGAGAATTTTCTTCTGTAGGGTTTTTTTTCCTGTTTCCGGTTTCGGTTTTTTTCCTGTTTTTCCTGTTTTCCGGTTTTATTGTTTTCCTGTTTTCCTTTTTTTTTTCTTCTTTTTTTTTTTATTTATCTTTCTGGATCTTATTTGGTGATCCATTACTGGTCCAGCTTGTCGTGCCCTACAGGGTGATCTATCTTGGTGGTGCTACAGGGTGATCCATCTCCGCCGTACTACAGGGTGATCCACTGGTGCTACAGGGTGATCCATCTCCGTCGAACTACGGGGTAGCCTAACACCATATACCGGGTGGCCCAAAAGGAACACGCAAGTTATAATTGATTTATTTGAATATTTGTGCTATACTGAGTTATTTAAATGATTGTTTGTCCTTATGTTTATTGATACCTGTTGATATAGTGTTTGTTTATCGTTTATTGATCAAGAGTTTGTTTATTGATACCTGATTGATATAGATATCTGTGAAACGGAAATTGAGGTATATTCTTCCTTTCACGATTGCTGATTGACACCGATGCGCCTACGCCTGAGCTCACGCGACGCAAACGAATTTGTCTTAACCTTCCAATACTAGTATTTACGATTTCACCTACTCAATTTTCGTAGTAGTTTTACTTGACGTATTGTAGTTTCTTTTGAGCGTCGTTACTACCGTAATTTGTGGCTGATTGAATTCGTGGTATATACACCGCGCTCTTGTATTGACATTTGAACATCGCGTAGTAGTATGAATATTGCATTGTTGTCTTAGAAGCGTTGTTGGTTAATCCATGTAAGTTAGGATTACTGAATAAATCATATTGGGGATCTTTATCTTTTATTTCCAATATTAATTGGTATGTTATTGATATTGTGAGTTACTTAGGGTATCTGGAGGATTAAATTTACCTGGCGCCCATTAAGATCTATTTGAAATTTGCTAAGTTGTTCAACCCACTCCCGTCTCCACTGTTCAGCTTAGCCGCGGATACCCATCTGTCTTATTTGTTACCGACAGATGATTTAGTCTCCTCTTGTGGTTTGTGAGGTGACAGCGGAGCTTAGCGAACTTTTCCAAACAAATCGATTTTACATGTTAAAACGCCATAAGAAATTATTTATTTATATATTTATTGTATGTGATTGCATTGCTAATAAGGACATTCACGTACATTTTTGATTTGGTGTCAGTTAGTTGTTGCATATTTTGAAAAAAATCTCCATTGGTAGGTAATGTTTTTAATGAAAATTCAAGAGTTGTTATGTTTGTTGAGGTTATGTTATTTTTTCAATTGAAATATAGTTACTTAACATCTATTGTTTCATATTTCAGATGTAGAATGGCTTCGAAACATGTTTTAAAGCTATCCTCTATAAATGATTTACTCGACAATGATAATAAAATCATGAAGAAGGCTGAAAATGCCTTGGAATCGAATCATGTGGAAAGTATGCAGTTTGATGCTGACTTGATGATGATAAGAGGAAGAGAAGTTCATACAAGCATGAAAGATAAATTCTATCTTGTTGAAGTGAGTCGTATGTCATGTATAAGTTCTCCATTTTTACCGAATAGTATCTTTGTTGCAGATCACGCTGAATAAATCTGAAGATATCATATCAGCAAATTGTGCTTGTTCTAGAGGAATAAAATGTCATCATATCGCCACATTAGCTCTCTTTGGACACTACAATATATCTGTGACGGACAAGGAATATGATCCACTGTGGGCAGAAAACTTATCGCTGCTAGAAGATTTTTATATAAAACAGTACCTGCCAAAACTTACACACAATCTTATATCAGCTGAAACTTGACTCAGTATATAAAATTATACCCAGATAATCAGGTTGAGATGAAGTGTATTAGATATATGTAATAAATATTCAGAATGTACCTTCACCAATATTTCTGTTATAGTATTGAATATAGTAACTGTTGGGGACAAGCTCAAAATAATGGAAACCAAATCGATCAGTTGTGATAGATAGTATTTATTTTTTATGGCCACTACTGTAAATAGTGAATGAAATTCAAAGAATTCAATCAGTGAAATCATATATTTATTCACTAAAGGAATCAAAAGTATCTATGTGGAAATGATACCGTTAACAGATTTAAAATGGCAAGAGTCTGTTCCAGATATTTCTGAAGGCCCTGCTGCTTCTGAACTTATATTGGTTGCTTCCACCTCAACCTCTGTTGCCTTGACGGTTCGTTTACTGAAAACAAAGTTATTGAATCCATGTGAACATATCGTTTTTCTGGAGATTTAAAGTCGAACTTTCTCTTCACATTGAATTCAAATGAAGTTGTTCTACACATAACCATGTTTACTGCAGTTCAGAAATCTGAAACAAAAGTAAAATAACATATAAAATGCTGTTTCAACACAAATTACTTGAAGATCTTTTTTTATAAATTCTTAAACGTAAAATGAAAACTTAATAATGAGAAATAATTACTTATGGGTCGCTGTTTGATATAAGTAGGTAGAAAATGCTCCTGCAAATGTGAAATTATAACTGAAAAGGCTTATTTGTGCCCCACAATTGTTAAACATTCGTTGAAAGAAGCTCTTATGATAATTTCAATGCATTTTTGAATCGTTTGGAAGAATTCGCTAAGCTCCACCCACTCTTGACGTCACACTTACGTTATCCATTGTAAACAATACCAAAATGTTCATAAGATATGAATTATCAGAAATCCGAAACAAAAGGAAAATAACATATGAAATGCTGTTTCAACACAAATTACTTAAAAAGTAATTTGTGACTGATCATGTCATTCCTTTCAATTCATTTCATCTCATGCAACATAAAATGGCTTCCTTCAATTGTTATGTTAACAGATTGTTGAACATTCCCTTATCTCCCTCCAATTTCAATTTAGAATTAAATACTTTAAAACAGATTGCTGTCTACAATGGTTATCAACCATCCATTATTCACAAATTAATTAGTAAATTTAAACTCAGATCAGATAGAAGATTGGCCTTCAACTCTACCACCTTAGTTAATTTACCTTCTGTGACATATATTTCCTTACCTTATTTTGATCAAAATATGTGTACTGTTACTTCCAAATTTATAGAAAATATCATACCTGGTACAAAAATTTCTTTTAAATCTCAAAACAACTTAAGTAACTTCTCAGTAAATTCTAAAGACAAAATCAACAAATTAAACAGAAGTGGAGTCTACAAGATTGACTGTTCTGATTGTTCGGCATCTTACATTGGTAGAACCTGTAGACCTCTTTTCATTCGTATTAATAAACATATAAAAAACCTGACAAATCTGCTTTTGGCCACCACATAAAATTTCACAATCACAACTTTAGTCCCAATAGAAATTCCAAAATATTACATAAAATAGATGATAAAAATTTCCTTAGACTTGACTTGTTTGAAGAGTTGGAGATTTCTAAGGAATTTTCCAACAATGATCATTGTTTGAATACTCAAGTAAACCTAAACAGAGATTTCCTTCCCCTTCATAAGAGGATTATGAATTATTAATTAATCACAGTTCATTAATATATTTTATTCAATATTTTTCCTCTACATATTCAATCAAATCCATAATGGATCACTCCTCAAGTTGGTACCATTATTTCAACATGACACTTGACACATTCTGTCTCAAGTTGTCCTTCTTCAAATGATACTTTGACCGAACCACAAGGCCTCAATCCAAAAATGTATTTTCTTGGCTATAAGCCTATTTTGTTTTATATAATTCAAATATTACAAATGTACAATTCACTTATTTTGATACTTCCTGTTGCCTGACAAGTAAGTAATCTCAAACAATTTTTCCAAATTTCTTAACCTTAAAAAATTTTACAACTTCAATTATCACTTAATTCCCTTTTCAACTAGATCACTTACTTTCAGGTGAGCACTGATGATGACGAAAGTCGAAAGCGCTTTGCAAGAATTTCAAAATATTATACACTTCAATACAAAACCTCTTCGATTCATTAATTCAAATAAGTGTATTCAGCTTCTCCAAATCTTATTTTGAATAGTACAATGTTCACCAAGTGGATTACTTCACAGTTACTTCCCAGTTTGGAAGAACCATTTTTAATTATAATGGATAATGCACCATACCACAGTGAAATATATATATATATATATATATATATATATATATATATATATATATATATATATATATATATATATATATATATATATATATCTATATATATATATATAAAACTTGGGAATTTCTTTGGGTGAACAGCAGAACGGAAGTGTACTCTTATAACACAAGTTATTCCAATATTTCGATAAAATTTATTATCATCTTCAGGGAAAAGCTACAAATGTTTTATGGTGATAATACAATATGAAAAAGTTTTTTTTTATTTTAATAATGATATAAAAATTTTTTTATACAACTTACTGTTAGTGAGGTTGGCCGTGTCGAAAAGAATGTTATATCTAAACAATTGAAACATGTCAATACAATAAAATAGTCATCAAGTTAAAAGAGGTAGACACCTCACTGGATACAAAGAAGAATAATGAATTAAAACTTTTAATAAAAATCGTTATTTGTTTTAAAATTATGGGAATACCGGTAAACGCCATGTGCATTCAGAAACAAGAGAGAGAGGCACAAGACAGTTGACATTTTGACAATGACAGTTGTCATGTCATTATATTATAAAGGTGTGTTAGTTTGTAAATGATAACAATCTGGAACACAAAGGGAACTGATTATGGAACAAGTGTGATCAGAGACATCTGCTGTTCTGTAAGTAAATAAATGTCTCTGATCACACTTGTTCCATAATCAGTTCCCTTTGTGTTCCAGATTGTTATCATTTACAAACTAACACACCTTTATAATATAATGACATGACAACTGTCATTGTCAAAATGTCAACTGTCTTGTGCCTCTCTCTCTTGTTTCTGAATGCACATGGCGTTTACCGGTATTCCCATAATTTTAAAACAAATAACGATTTTTATTAAAAGTTTTAATTCATTATTCTTCTTTGTATCCAGTGAGGTGTCTACCTCTTTTAACTTGATGACTATTTTATTGTATTGACATGTTTCAATTGTTTAGATATAACATTCTTTTCGACACGGCCAACCTCACTAACAGTAAGTTGTATAAAAAAATTTTTATATCATTATTAAAATAAAAAAAAACTTTTTCATATTGTATTATCACCATAAAACATTTGTAGCTTTTCCCTGAAGATGATAATAAATTTTATCGAAATATTGGAATAACTTGTGTTATAAGAGTACACTTCCGTTCTGCTGTTCACCCAAAGAAATTCCCAAGTTTTGTTCTTAACTAGTCAGCAAAGACTGTCCTTCAACTATATATATATACATATATATATATATATATATATATATATATATATATATATATATATATATATATATATATATATATATTATAGATGAACTGGTACGAGAACATGAACATGAAGTATTAAGATTATCACCTTACCACCCAGATTTTAATGCTATTGAATTAATTTGGGCTAATTGCAAAACCTACTATAACAAATATATTGGTAGAGATGGATACAGTGATGAAAAAGTATTAAGTATGTGGAATGAAGCGTTAGAGAAGTGCAACGCTGAAACCTGGGCAGAATGTGTGAAACACACCAAATCACTCATAGAAAAATGGTATGAACGAGAAAAGCTTCTCTGTGATATGGGTATTACACCTATCACTATAAACATTGGTGGAAGTTTTGAATCTGAAAGTGATAAATATATTTTTTTTTCATAAATGGTAGGTGCATAATTGTACGTGCTCGCAATGCATACAGATATGTATAAATACATTTTTAGTTGATGAAGTGTTGAGTATTTCCTGACCAAATATATTTCAACTGGTGTTTTTTTTTACTTCTTAGACATTCATTTGTGTCTCTGCATCCATGCACGGATGATTCGAAGAAAGCTCGTTTGTTGAGCTAATTTTCAAGTAATGTTTGATATAATTTGTGAGTAGTCAACCCACAGCATAAATAGGGAATTTTTTGTTGTATACTTCGTAGGATTCTTAAAAATCATTTATTTGATATTAGATTTTCTACTGACGGAAAGATGGCGCCACCTATCACTCTTTTGGAAAATGAAACGATTCGAACGTTTTTTTCATAAATTCTGTACCTCAGGTAAACTATCGTAACTGACATTTTGCAAATATTATAGGAGAGCAGTTGTCACTCAAGTTACTTGAGTTTACCTCTATCATATCATGACAGATACATTAAAGTCAATAACCCCAAAATCGTGAATTTTGTAGTTACGACAGTTTACCTCTCAGGTACAGAATTTAATATAATTTTTGCGTAGATATTATAGTTCAGGAATCGCAAAGTTGCGAAATACTAGAAAAATCGAGCAATTGAATTGAATACTTCAAGAAACACTTTTTATGGGATTTTTACTGAATATTTTGCAAAACCGAAGCACTTGTATAACTGTGTACTGTATACTATAGTTTTCTCTTGCGTATTCATACTAGATATATTTTTAAAGTGCTCATAATCATTATTGGTTTCTAATTATGAAAAAAAAAAACTACTTGCAGTCTCTTCTATTCAAACTGACACTTAATCCATTGTAACCTTATTTCCACATTTCAAGCTCTTCAACTTCTAAATACAGTAACTAGTTTTTATTCAGTTATTTTGTTCAAATAAAGAAGCATATTACTTCCAAATTACTTCAAGACCTTCACAACCGTATGAAAGTGAACAGCATGCTTTTACACACTTTGGCGATCACGGTCTTCAACCTCAGTTCATAGATGTCGCAACTATATTTCCAGCTAATGCTTGTCCTCTTATATTTTGAGAATGTATTGAAATACTCTTGGAGGGCCATTTATATGTAATGAAGCATAAACATACCTACCTGGCGTACCTGACGTCACGGCCAAGCCTAGCTCTCAGACGCATTACTCAGCCACACGCCGTGGAGTAAACATCACGTTCTCCTATCGTTAAACAGTTGCTGCAGTGACGTCACACCACTAACTTGGTGGGCTCACACCAATGGAACATTCATTACTTTGTGGATCTTCGAAAGAGAGGGCGTTACCAACTTTTTTCCTATCAGAAAGGGGGTTTTTAAAAATCATTCAATTGTGTATTCAACACTGTGTAATCAGCAGTTTCACATACATCACAACTCGATGTGTTGACAGATGGTAGGTTTGTTCTGGTTCTAACATCCCAAAACGTTTGGAAACTGCGCAAGATATGGTGCGTACAAACAAAAAATATCCTAAATAGTCTCGGACACTTGTTCAAACCAGAACGCTTTTGAGGAGACCACTGTATATATGAAGAGATGAAAGAGATGAAGACGAGAAAATACTATTAATCATGTCCATTTTGTTATGTATCGTATCCTGAAACAACGTTTAGCTCGCAACGATCCTGGAATCCATAAATTAGATACTGAATGCAAAAAACACGATATTCAATATTCTAACCATCCATCCGATATCGTAGCAAGACATTTAGACGACAAAGAACTTGAATACAGCACTTGGGATAGGGTTAAATCAAAGGACGCGAGTTTTGGGAAAAGAGCAGCTGCATTATTTGTCACCAACATTATGAAAGCAAAAAGACATATGGGCATGGGTTGTATAGTACCAATAAGAAAAAAGTAAGAGGAAACAAACGAAGAAAAATAAAATTAGAAAAGTTGCATAAGGTGCTGGGATAGTCCATAAAGTGCGAAATGTATTGAAGAAAGCTGATGGGGATTCATTTGTGACGAATAATAGCAAAAAAGCTATCACTGTGGCATTGCAGGCGGCACGTGAATATCTCAAAGCTGCTGGTGGAAAGAAGAAAATCGGGACAAAACGCATAATTCCTGTTCCCAAGATCGGTGGACTTTTGCCATTGATACCAGCCATGGAGGCTGCAGCATTGGGCAAACGCGAAAGTTGAATGTACCTCAAACCGTACCGTAAAGGTATTTAAAACCATACAAAGCCACAAACAAAACAAAAAACTTATTGAACCTCTACCTCTGAGGCCTCTCACTGATCTCGATCTCAATTATTATGCACAAAAAATGAAAATTTCACATTTTCGTGATGTTTTTATACGTGACAGATTACCCTCTTCAGATCCAAGACAAAACGAGACAGCTATTGTTAATCCAGATGGAATGAGTGGACTAGAAACACATTGGGTGGCATATAAAAAATGTGGGAAAGAAGTCGCATATTTCGATAGTTTTGGAGATTTACCCCCACCATTGGAATTGACTCGATTCTTTCGAACATGTAAAAAATGTAAATGTAAAAATCGAATATAACTATGATCGCAACAGTAATTATTAACAGTTCTCTGTGGTCACTTGTGCTTTCAGTTTCTCTCTGAATAATTTTCCAAATAAATAACACCAAAACTGGATCGGGAGGCTATAAAGGGAATGGGGTTTTCACTTAGAGTGTTTTCAAAATATGGTACCCTGAAAAAATGGATGAAGTGATGCTTGCAGTTATGCCCAAGGAAGTGAAACTTGCATGTGTTGCACATGAGATTGCATATGATTGGGAGAAGTTACCCAAAAATCTACAAGATGACATCGATATAATGGAAAATAGATATTGTTATGAACACCACTCCGATGAAAATTCAGATTCGGATGTTAATAATGGTCCTATACCTCGAAAATCTATGTGTTGTATTTGTAATATAGAGGACGTGAATATTGGTATCAATAAAAATGATATTTATTACATTACAACACCTTCCAAAAAGTGTAAATTGTCTCAAATGTGCTGTTGCTGTGTACAACAATGAATTGAAATGTGTTTCAAAATTTTCATCAGTCATGTCACGAAAGTTCGAGCTACAAGCTGTCGGGACAAGTGTCTTGAGTGCGGATTTTTTCCAACAGTTGAATTGGACAGGAACAGCCGTCATGGATTAGGACTTTTGGGATACTATGTATGCAATATAATCAATAATATAACTGAAGCTGATAATTTAGTGAGTTTCAGAATTGGTAATGACAACTCATCGATACTCCAAAAGTTTACAATTGAATTTCCATGTGGTGCTTCCGAAATAGAAGAGATCAATGCCGTCATACAGAAACATATTATGTTCAGGTTGTTTCATGATAAAAAACTAATTGATTTTTTTTTTATTTAAAGAAAAATATTGCATCGACCACGCAGGGTCATTAGCAATCAACATTACAATTTCAATTCACAGATAGTGATTATTTTAACGCTACGTAACAATAATTCCATTTTCATATTTTGTGTATTAGATGAGTTTCAGTCAGAAATGCTATTAAGTCAGAAATATCCGAACGGTTTTCTAATAGGGTTTCAGGTTGGGCTCCAATTTATATTTTCTACGGATGTCATCATATGCGGGACACTCTACTAGTATGTGCCTAACGCTTACTGGCACCGTACAGTTTACGCACATTTTTTCTGGTTCTTTTTTGAAAATATGGTCGTTTTGAAAATCTAGTATGCCCTATTCTTAATCTTGATATAATTACTTGATGGCTTCTTTTCGCCGGAAGATTCCTCCACGGTTCCACAGAATTTTTTATTTCTTTGAGTTTCGATAATTTACGTTGCCACTCATTTTGCCATTGCTCTTTCAATTGAGCTTTGATATAGGTTTCACATCTCCAATCCACAAGCGATGCTCGACTGGTTTGACCCACTCATTTACTGCTTCTCTAGCCGCTCTATCTGCATTTTCGTTCCCTGAGATACCCACATGTGATGGCACCCATACTATGACGACTTCTTTGTTTGATATTGTAAGTTGATGTAGAATTTCTTTAATATCTAGTATGGTTGGGTTTTTACTGTATATTTGTTGAATGCCTTTGATGGCACTTAGTGAGTCGGTGATGATGAGAGATTTTTCTGTTTCTAGAGTGGATATATGTTTGACAGTTTGAAGTATAGTGAGAGTTCCGCCACTGAAAATGCTGGAATTTTTTGGCAGGAAAAATTTCTGGGATTCGTTTCGATGAACGAAGGCCGCTCCAACTTTGTCTTTTGTCTTAGATGCGTCGGTATAGAATTTATTATGATCAGGAAAGCGGGAGAGAAGAATCTGGAATGTCTGGGAGATAATATTGGCAGGAGTGTTGATTTTTTGAAAACACTGCAGAGATAAGTCGAGCTTTGGCTTAGATATTAACCAAGGAGGACTGATTGAGAGGTGTGTTTGACAAATTTTTGAAAAGTTTATTTTATGGGTTATTGGGAGGTTATTTAGGCGTTCATAGAATGGAATAGCTATTTTGTTTCGACTCGAAAAAAGGGTTTTGTATCTATTCGAAAATACATATTTCTCTGTAGGATGTTGTTTGTGCGAGGCAATAGTTGCTGCAAACGAAAGGCTAAGGTATTGACGTCTCAACTGCAATGTTGGTTCTCCTACCTCACAGTAAATACTTGGGATTGGGGAGGTGCGATGTGCTCCTAGTACGGTACGGAGCGTTGAATTGTGGATTGAATCAAGTAGTTTTAACAATCTCTTACTTGCCGAATCATATGCTACAGAGCCGTAATCTATCCTCGATCTCACAAGAGCCCTGTATAGTAGGAGTAAAAGCTTATTGTCGGTGATGGTTTGAAAGTACTTTCAGGAGGTTAAGACCATTTTGGGATTTTGTTATGAGTTCTTTGATGTGATATTCCCAGGTGAGCCTATCATCAATATTCATTCCTAAATACCTTATTTTTCCACTGTCTCTATGCTATTTCCCAGCAATTGTAATGTAGGTTTCGTTGTTTTTTTCTTTGCAAAAACTATACATTTAGTTTTATCTGTATTTATTTGAAATCCAGTGATGAATAACCAGTTTTCTATTTCGTTTATGGTCTTCTGTAAGCTAGATTGAATGGTTGTTACATCGTTTCCTTTCGAATAAATGACTAGATTATCGACAAAGAGACTCACTTTTATAGGTTGGCTTATGTGTGTTGTCACCTCGTTTGTGGCCAGG
This sequence comes from Leptinotarsa decemlineata, assembly GCF_025532065.1. Lineage (NCBI taxonomy): Eukaryota > Metazoa > Arthropoda > Insecta > Coleoptera > Chrysomelidae > Leptinotarsa > Leptinotarsa decemlineata. The sequence continues at coordinate 624,896 of NW_027412728.1, forward strand.
AGGAATAATGTTACGCTAATTACTGATCCTTGTGGGACTCCGTTTTCTTGTATTTTCAGTTGTGATAATTTTCCTTTGTTTCTCACTTTGAAACATCTATCCGCCAAGAAATTTTTAATAAAGCTAAGTAGATGTCCATTCACTCCTTTCGATATAAGCTGTTGAATTATATAGTGTTTCCATACCATGTCATAAGCTCTTTTGATGTCGAAAAATACTGCAATACACTTCTGTTTGTTTGCCATACCTTCATGTACGTAGCTCTCTAGGCCTACAAGGTTATCTAATGTCGATCTGCCCTGACGAAATCCGCTTTGATAGCATGATAGGTGTCCGTTACTTTCCAGATGCCATAACAGTCTCTTGTTTATGATTTTTTCAATAAGTTTGCACATTGTGCATGTTAGAGATATCGGTCTATATGATTCTGCTAAGGTTTTTGTTTTCCCTGGTTTAGGAAACATCTTTTAGTCCATATTCTGTTAAATATTGCCAGAAGGGTTTGTTTTGCTGTAGAAGGAAGCTTACAGAGAAATATGAAAGGTATGTCATCAGGTCCAGGGCTGGAATTCTTAGTGTTGTTCGGAGCATCCTCAAGTTCTTCCATTTTTATTTCTTTGTTGAGGGGATCCTTTTGCGTTTCACTTGATTCATTGAAGTGAAGCGAAGATTCCTCTTTTTTTTTTGCTGCTTAGAAATGTTTCAGTGAAATGAGTATTGCTTGAGTTATTCTTGTAAGTTTCTGCCATAATCTCTGTAATTTCTACTGGATCTAAAATGTATCTTCCTTCATATTCGAGTGCATTTATTCCGTAGTTATAGTTTGTTCCCTTGATGCGATTGATTTTATTTCATATACTGGCAATTGGAGTTTGGCTATTTATAGACGAAACATATTTAGTCCAGGACTCTCTTTTACTTTTCTTTGTTACCCATCTAGACTTTGCCCTCAGTTCTTTAAATTTAATCCAATTTTCTGTAGATTTGTGTCTTTTGAATCTACTCAGAGCATTTTTAGTTGTTTTTATAGCGATATCACATTCCTGGTTCCACCATGGTACTGCTACCTTGTTTCTCAATATTCTCGTTTTCCCGTTATTCTCGTTATATGCTGCCTCTGTGATGATGCTAGTGAAAGTTTCTACAGACTCGTCGATATTTTCTGATATTTGAGAATTTTTTATTTTCTCTTCAATGGTGGCTGAAAAAAGGTCCCAGTTCACGGTTTTCAAACGCCATTTAGGAATTACTATCTGAGCTTCATGGTTGCCGTCTATGTCGGTTATTTTATTGGAAAAATGATCACTTCCTTAGGAACAGGATAGGACTTCAAAAGCGTATTGTGATATCAATTGAGGATCACAAATACTAAGATCCAATACGCTTGAATTTCCTGAGGGGTTCAATCTCGTTATTTCACCATTATTGAGAATTATTTTATTAAGTTTTCATCTTCTATGACTTTCTTCAATATGCGGCCTTTGGTGTTTGTTGAAGGGCACCCCCATAGAATGTTGTGAGCATTGAAGTCTCCAATGATAATTCTAGGTTTTGGAATTTGTTGTAAAAGTTCTACTGAATTTGTGTTTTCAATTTCTTTGCTTGGCGGTAGGTAGATATTACAGATGTTGAGATCTTTTCTTCTCCGTATTTTTACTGCTATAGCTTTAATATCCGAGGTAAGAGGGATTTGTTCTACATTCAGTGACTTTTTTGTATATATTGCAACTCCTCCGCTTGCTCTTTCCCCGTGTTTACGATTTTTGGTGTACACATTGTATTTATTAATTGAGTATGAGTTTTCATTCTTTGAATGAGTTTCTTGGAGGCACAGTATTGATGGGTTGTGTTCTGCTAATAAGATTTTTAGCATTTCTAATTGAGTGTAGAGCCCGTTTAGATTCCATTGCAGAATAGAGAACATTTTTGCGCTTATTAAAAAGGATTATTTGGATTAGTTTCCTAGAGATGATTCCTCGTTTTCCGTATCAGACGCGGCTGATTTTGGTGTTTCTTCTGCTAGTTGTTCCAGAAGTTTTTTTTGTAATTTTGAACATCTAGTTTTGATTCCACGTTCGGTGAAAAATGGATAAACTTTAGATAGCATAATTATGAGACCGTGTATGTCTTCTGTGTATTCTTTGGCGACACTCAGTGGGTCGCTATTTCTATAGACATTTTCTAGGAAGTCTTTCAACTGGTTGTAATTCAATACAAATTTATCTGTACCGTTTTCCATAAGTTCTTTGAATGGCAGCAGTTGTTCTTCGATTGATGATGCTAAGTGTTCCCTTGAAGCACTGAGTCTATGTTTTTTCAACGTTTTATTTTCAGGTGTACGGAAACTATCAAATGAAATTTCTTCATTTTGTTTGGGATCGACTGGTGGGCTCAGTGTTTCTGAAATATTTCTTTTGTGAGATATTGTTTCTGGTAGAGTTTTTGTGGTTTTCTGAGATGTTTAACTTGGTTGAGGCACTTCTGGAGGGTTAGGTTGATAAGGTTGCGACGTACTTGTTTCGGTTTCTGGTTCAGTTTGTGGGGCTTCAGATGAGGATGAGGTTTGGGGGCCATGCTCACTTGAAGTTTGTAGTTCCGGGCATTGGGAGGCAATATGGCCGTCTCGTTTGCAGTTATAGCAAGTTATATTATCTTTTGATAAAAATATACGGTAGGATATATCATCATTTTCTATTATCAGGGTTTCAGGTATTGTGTCATCTTTAGGTGGGGAAATGTATACCTGTCACCGAAAACTAAATACATAGGAATATTGGGGGTCAGATATATTAATTCTTAGGAAGGTTATGGGAGAAACTAATTCAAGTCCTGCTTGTGTGAGTTTTTGTTCTAGAGCATTGTGGGGAATACTAGGGCAAACATTTGAGATGGTAATTCGTTCTGACGGGGTTATAAGTCTTCTAGCTCTGAGAATTTCTTCTTGTACTATTATGTATCCATTGGTGTTTAAGAAATCATCAATTATAGAGGTATTTGCCAGGTAAATACATATTCGGATGTTTGATATTTTTGATAAGGTATTTTTTGGAATAATCCGTTGCCCAAGGGCGAGAATATATTCCTGAATTTTAGCGCCTTCCGTTGCGGTGAAAATAATTGTCTGCTCTCGTTTTGGAAATGTATTTATTTGTTGTAGCGTCACTGCTGTTGAGTAGGAGGGTCTTGGTAGTGTGTTCTCTGAGTTAGATTGTTGTTGGAGGTTCCTGTAGTCAGAAACCTCCTCTCTAAAATTGCACATGTTATCGTTGGTTCGACACGAACTTCATCGAGTTCTTAGTGCGGCTCTGTCGCCTATGAGAAGCGAGCAAGCGGTTTTCGATCTCGGTTCGTATCTGACGGTGAGGTGGATATAGGTTATGTTGCGAGTTAGGTGATATTTCAATTCCACAGAATCAGAATTTCGACTTACAGTATTGGAATTATCAACTGAATGGTTCCAGTATACTTTCACTCACTATTTTTATCAAGATAATTTGGTTTTTCGTTCAAATCTGAGACTGATAGCGATAGATATTTATATCAAGCCAGTCAGGTCAGGATTCCAATTGATATAGTTGCAGATGATATTTTCTATCTACATGTTAATGATAATACATTTAAATGTGAAATACAATCCATATAAGACTGACACATCCAAATTCTATAGCAGAAATAATGGGGTTCGCTCATGGCATATTTCCACCAAATCTGATACATGAATCCTCATTACCAATAAACATTACAACTGTGAGACTTATTCGCCTAGATTGCAGTATAATATCTGGTTCGTATATAAATGTTTCTTTTCTCATTCGATATTGATGTTGAACCAGGTTACAATCTTACTAAAGAACCACATAGTATTATACAGGGTGTCCCTGGACTTCCTCTTTTCCTCTCGGGAATGTATAGATGGGGTCAAAATATCACCAGTACTTCATATAACTTTTTTTCCTAAAAGTCTTCGTAACCAAGTTACGGGCCCTCGAAGTTACAAAATGAAAAATGTTTTTCTTTGATAACTTTTCAAGTGAATATTCAAAATCATCCAAATTTTGGTAATTGACTAAACAAATGAATTCCGTCGATGAGCTTTCATGCAGGAGTCAGTTGTTTTGCTCAAAGTCAGGAACGGACCACCCCCGATGATCCACACCCCAAAACTTTGAAATGACAGATATTTTTCAATATTTTTCAACAAAATAAGGTTACTTGGACAATTTTATGAATAAAAGTACTCGTGTGGAAAGTCGATCGGAGCAACGAGTCTTGATAAAAATGTAGTTTCACTCGACGACATCAAACCCGCTCGTCCACCATTATTTGAAATGAATAATTATCAAAGCAGAAATAATAATGATAACGTTAATTCAACAACATTTATGACAGGAATAATACAAAGTATGCTAAAATGAAGTCGTAAACAAAAAGTACAGTACCTATATGGAAGTTTAAGTCACAATTGTGATAGCAGATATTTTTTCAAAAGAAATATCAAGTTCTGTAGATTCGTGGTGTTTTTAAACTAACAAGCTACTCTACTATGAAATATCGAATTCATTCCATATTTTGTATGTACATAATACCTGTGGAATAATCACGTTTCGTGTTGATCAGTTATCTGAATCTCATGAAACTCAACATTCGAATGTTTCAAATTCTTCTAAACAGCTAAACTGTTGAGGAGTTTCACTGATAATTATAATTTTATGGGAGAAATTCTTTAACACGAATCTAAATTTAGCTGAAAAAACGCACATCGGAAAAAATATTTACTATACTAATAAAGAGCAAACGAATGAACTACAAAAACGGCTGCACATGATCAGGTGAAAAATATCCAGGGAATAATTATGTTCCATTTCTTTCACAGATGTTGACAAAAAAACCTTTTAGAAAGTTTTGATAAAAAATGAGAAACTGGAATGCGATTTTGTTTTGTTGAGTGGTGCGTTGTCATATGACTATCATTGTATTGTCAATATTCTATAGGATATTTTGAATTTTTTTGATATGGTCGAACAGTTTACATTCAATGAATATGCAGATATGCATGTATTTTATGGACGAGCATTTTGTAATGCTGCAGAAGCTCGTCGTCTGTATTCCGAGCATTTTCCCAATCGAACGGTACCGTCAAGAGAAACATTCGAGCGTGTCGAATGCAGCTTGAGGGAGACAGGTATGTAATAATTGATAATTAATTTGAGCATGTTGTTTTATTTCGATATTATTGTAGGTACAGTTTTGCCAAAACGAGGTGGTGAGGGCGCTCCTAGGACTGTACGTACCGTTGTATTGGAGGAAAATATTTTGGAAGCCGTCGCTGATGATCCTTTAATGAGCATCAGAAATCTATCAGAACAGTTCCATACATCCAAGTCCACTATTCATAGAATAATTAGGGAACAACTGCTCCACCCATTTCACATCCAGAAGGTACATGCCATGACACCTCAAGATTTTCCAGCACGACTGGAATATGCCAATTGGTTCATGGATAGGCAAAGAGAGGATATGACTTTTATTAATCGAGTTTTATTCACTGATGAAGCAGGTTTCAGTAGAGATGGAGTTATCAACTCTCATAATCTCCATATATGGGCCGAAGAAAGTCCCCATGGGATATTGCAAACCAAACACCAACGGAAATTCAACGTGAATGTTTGGGCTGGTATCATAGGAAACCATCTTATAGGACCATTCGTTCCACAGGACCGATTGAATGGAGAACGTTATTTGGAGTTCATTCAGAACGATTTGAATGGACTTTTGGAACATGTTCCATTGCAAACCCGAAGAGATATGAGGTTTATGCATGATGGCGCTCCTCCTCATTTTAGTTTGATTGTGCGTGACCATCTGAACCATATTTTCCACAATAGATGGATTGGTAGAGGTGGGCCATATTCATGGCCATCGCGGTTTCCGGATTTAAATCCATTGGATTTCTTTCTGTGGGGGCATCTAAAAAGCCTTGTTTACGCTACACCTATTCACACAAGAGATGCATTGTTGAATAGAATAACATTACATTGTGAAGCCATACGAAACCACCCTGGAATGCTATTTCAAGTACAGAGAGGGTGTCTTCGCAGACTAAGAAAATGTATAGAGAGAGAAGATGGTCATATCGAGCAGTTTCTGTAGCGGATTTTTCATTTCTGTTTGCTCTTGAGGCTCTTGAGTTTCGTTAGTTAAACGTGTTTGCATTATAAAAATTCGTTATGAACATTTTACCTATCATTTCCATTTTCCTTAAAAACTAATATTTTCGAATAATGGTAGACATCTCAGGATAAATGTTGATGAATTAACGTTATCATTATTATTTCTGCTTTAATAATTATTAATTTCAAATAATGGTGGACGAGCGGGTTTGATGTCGTCGAGTGAAACTACATTTTTATCAAGACTCGTTGCTCCGATCGACTTTCCACACGAGTACTTTTATTCATAAAATTGTCCAAGTAACCTTAATTTGTTGAAAAATATTGAAAAATATCTGTCATTTCAAAGTTTTGGGGTGTGGACCATCGGGGGTAGTCCGTTCCTGACTTTGTAGCAAAACAACTGACACCTGCATGAAAGCTCATCGAAGGAATTCATTTGTTTAGTCAATTACCAAAATTTGGATGATTTTGAATATTCACTTGAAAAGTTATCAAAGAAAAACATTTTTCATTTTGTAACTTCGAGGGCCCGTTACTTGGTAACGAAGGATTTTAGGAAAAAAAGTTATATGAAGTACTGGTGATATTTTGACCCCATCTATACATTCCCGAGAGGAAAAGAGGAAGTCCAGGGACACCCTGTATATATGCCTGTCAGTCCAGACGGTCGTCAATTGATTCACAACATTACAGTGCGTATTTTGGATGGAAAAAATAACCTTATCAATTTTGGAAGTGAAGAAGAGATTTTCATTATTTTGGAATTGAAGAAAATCGAATAACTATTGTTATCGGTTTCATTTATGTTAGACAAAATCGTATTGAACAATCACAAACCAAAACGAGCTGCACCATCAAAAAGAAAAGTGTGCATAAAAAGAAGCTCATTCCACAACGCTCTGTCTGTGAGTTATCTTAAATTTTTGAAATCGATGGGATTAAAAGTGAAAAAATAACAATTGTGCTCGAAACAAACAGTGAAAAGTTGAATATAATCGATGAACCAGTGCTCGATTATTCTCTCATGAGTTCACATGAGCACACATATAAGCCCTATGGATCACCGCTATTCAGGAATTCGGATGAAATTAGAATTGCAATCAATAATCAAGATGTTATACTAGATATTGCCGAGAGCTTCATTTACATAGAAGGTAAATTCACCCCCAAAGACGTAACGAAAACATGCTATCTCTCGAATAATGCAATTGCATTTCTCTTTGATGAAATTCGTTACAAAATGGGTAGTGAACAAGTGGGTGCTGTTAGAACACCCGGGGTAGCATCTACAATGAAAACTATGATATCTGTTTAAAAATCTGTTTAAAATATGTTTTTCCGTTAACCAGCTGTCGCACACCTACGAACGACAACCCTCAGAAGTCGAAACTTGTGCGAGCTAAGGATTAACGAGGTCTTACCTTTTGAAGTGTGATTCCTAACACGGGTTGGACGGTAGCAAGTGAAGATCGATCGTTCAGACTAGGGCTTGAACCACCGACCAACACGGCGGTCAATTCGAGTGAGTGAACAAAGCACCCACGCCGAACCGCTTGGCTACCGACTAACCGATATCATTTTAACAATTACATGCTAACACATTATTGACATTCGGCTGGGAACTTTCACAATTGAAACAAGATATCTTGGATACAAACAGTCAAGTTTTTAGTGGAAAACTACCACTGAAATATTTGATGGATTTTGCTGAAGATTAGAACAGAAGTATCTTGAATGCTAAACAGGAATTGATTTTGATTATCGCTCGATCATTCAAAAACTCATATATAGGTGAGGTTGATGCTGATTTGGAAATGAATGAAATCGAATGGAAAATAAAACATATTGTACCAGATGATGAACACAAGCTCAAACTTTTGAGTAGAATAAACAAAAGCGGTCTGATTGCCAAAATCAAGTTGGCTTATCGTATGTGGGACCTCTATGAACTACCATCATTACGTGGGACTTCTTCAGACATATGGGCCATCAAAACAACTAACGCTCTGGAAACTCCTCGTTTTGTCATCATCGCATTCCAAAGTACTACCACATCAGAGGATAGAACACAGAATATTACAAAATTCACAACTGCTGATATCAATAGTATTCGAGTATACTTGAATTCTGAAGTTTATCCATATGAGCGTTGGAATTTGAATTTCGATAAAAAACTTGATGCTCCTGCTCATTATGCTTTTGAGAGTTTCAGCGAAGTTATTATGATAAAGATATGAGTGAACCTCTGATGGACATTGGACAATTTAGAGAGAATCCCCTTTTCATCATCGATTGTTTCCATCAACCGAATGCAACAAAATCATCAACTATTGATATAAAGATTGAGTTTGAGACGATGAAGACCAAGTTTCCAGACAACACTAGAGTATATGCATTAATTTTGCATAATACAGTTTTAACATACAATGCATTGGATGGTTCAGTTCACAGCTGATCTTGACACTCTTTAAATTATTGATACTGTTTCATTTTTCCATTCTATCATGTACTATTTTATGATTTTTTTTTCATTTGTAACTGACTATATCATGTATTGTAATTTTTTCCTAATTGATATATATCATATTTATTGTTTTGTAATCATTTTCTATTGTATATAATGGGATTTGAATAAATAAAACATGAATATAATACAAAGTTTTTTATTTGACATTATTTATGATTTACAGGAACATACAATACAGACTATCTAAAATAACTTCTTCCTCATATTCATCATTTTCGCGACCTTCTTCAATTGTCTCTCGATCTTCATCATTCAATTCAAAGTGATGAATAATCCATTCTGGCAAGTATGGTTGGAGGCTATACAGGAATCTTCTCAGGTTCAGTGTAATCACAAAGTTGCCACAATTCCGATTCATTATCCAAAAATTTGTTACAAACTTCTGCACCTCTCCGATAGTTCTCCGTATCACGAAGACATAATTCGATTTGTTATTCATCATAGCATACACTCATATCATTAATGTTTGCATGTTCGGCTCCATCACCCAACACCTTCAATTCAGACGACAAATGTAGAACCGATGATTTGAGATCTACAACATCGATCCAATCTTGACTTGCATACTGCATCCACATCTTTGAATGGTGGAACTGAAATCGATTAAAAAAACAATGAGCAACCTCCATCTTGTTTCCATGATATAAAATACTCACATTCCAATTCCACTTCCAGTTATTAAGTGAGTGTATTCAACTAAGTTAGTAATGTTTGTATTCCCATATAATTATCATCTAATATATGAATATTATTAAAACAAAAAGAAATTCAGTATAATTACTATTATCATTCAATCATATTGAATTTGACTAGAGATCGCGTTTTCATGCCAGCAAAACTTTGTTGGCTATGACCTAAAGAAATTCACTAAAGAAATTCACTATGAATAATTACTATTGTTATTCAATCATATTGAATTTGACTAGACATCGCGTTTTCATGCCAGCAAAACTTTGTGGGCTCTGTCCTAAATACGTCATTGTATATTTACCACCCGATGATATCGTCATCACTGAATTGCAACGAAATACGTTTGGGTAGCCATGTTTTAAATACTTTATCATTGCTTACATCTTCCAAAATTAATAAAATTGATTTACCAAACCGTGCAGAATAGGTTGACATATTTTCAATTATGTAGACTTCATCAATAGGCAATGTTGATAAGGCCGTTTGTTCTAGTATTTCAACCTCCTGTTCAATCAAATTATTGATTTTATTTTTATTTAAGTCTACTTTTGAAACGGACATGATGAAAATATGTATGACAATATAAACAATTTCCAACAGACAAATACACTTACCGTCCTCCTTCTATTACGAACTGAATAACACTCTACCAATTGCTAACTGCCGCAGATATATTCGTCTACTGCCTGTGCCAGGCATACTAGGATTTTTTCCATATTAAACAGTGCGAGTCACCCCCATCATGAAACCGTGAAAGGTTCACATTGCTAGTTGCTTCCCACTAGAGATGCCTGATGTCATAGCCAAGCCCACCTCCCAGCTGGATGCGATAACAGATCTCGATACGAACAGGCAGTGATCGTTGCGCACTCGTAGAAGGCAGACGTTAACACAGTGCTCGGCCGCCTCCATGTCACCATTGATAGCGAGGCTAGAGCGATGCGTTACATTACTACCTTAATCGCATCGAGAGAGGCGAGGGCACACCGATGATTACGCATTACTCAGCCACACGTCGTGGAGTGAACATCTCGCTCTCTTTCCGGTGAACGGTTGCTGCTGTGACGTCAGCCCACCACTGACTTGGTGGGCTCACACCGATGGAACATTCATTACTAGAAAGATATTCGAATTTCTGTCATAATTTATGTTGAGATCTCCAACTACAATAAACTGAGAATTGACTGGAAGGTTTGACAAAAGAATCTCCAATCTATATAAAACAGCTGTGACATCACATATTGGTGGTCTGTGAATACAAATAAAAAAGATATGATTTTCAGTATCATGTAATAACGAGAATTCAAATTTCTTTTCAACTATGAGATAATCAAATTCATCAATATTGTTTAGCGTCAGATCTTTGAGACCATTTTTATTGACTGAAATCATTATTTCTCCATGCAGAGATTGAGTCCTACAATACTGTCACATAATTCGGGCATTCAAAGGGTTCTTCAGAGCTTAGCCAATGCCCTGTTAGGAAAACGAATTTTTCATTTGTTAAAAACTCTTCGACACGTTTTCCGGACTTTGTTTTATACGTTTAATATTATTCATACACTATAAAGAAATATTGCATTTTATTCAGTTCTGAGCTTTGTTTGAAACTACAAATTGCTTTAGCTTAAATTGATTGCAAAATTTGAACCAAACATACAAGGAGCGAGTAAACACGAAGAACAGTTTGAATAAAAAATTTAAAGCTTTTCATAATATCCTACATTGCTACAAAACACCCACTACAATATTCTACATTACTACAAAACACTTATTTAATTTTCCACGAGATTTGTTTCACTGTCGAGCAGTTCATATTCATTATTCTCTTGTTGAGCAGCGTTTAACATTTCAGTGTCATACGCTGAAAAATCCACTCCGGACGGGTAATTATGGATGCGCAGTGGTCCAAAAAAATTACGCGTTGAGACACAAACCTCAAAGGTTCCGACGAGACTAAGACTACTGGTCAGGTTTTACTGTGGTATAGCAATTTATGAGTAGCAGCGAACGCACGCGTTCATATGTATATTTAGTATCAGTATTGCACCTGTGTGGAGCTGGGGCGGCTCGCTAGTGAAAATATAAATAACGATTTATCGTAGTATATCCAAAGATATGGAGAAGGGAATCAGTTGCCTCCATGTTCCCCAGAGAAAACGTGCAAAAGTGTAACTCTGTCCGGCTCTGTCCGGCTCTGTAACTGATAGCAAGAACAATGTGGCACAGGAGAAGAAGGACGTGTGAGTGGGGCTATCGCTGTCCCCAGCGACCTGACCCAAACGCTTTCATTTCTATGTTGATGTTGAGTTAGCGTCCTGTGAATTACCGCGGTGCTACCTGGATAATAAAGTAGCTGTTATCACTTCCGCCCAGTTCCTAATAGGACAATGCATTACAGCGTTAAACTCCGAACGAGAGAGTTTGAATGTATGTGTGTGTAAACATGCATCATAAAGGGCGGAAAATTTAATTTGTGAGACTCGGAGTTTCAAAAGAGATTTTACGACGCTGATGTGTATCCGAATATATGTAATTGAATTCAGACTGACAGCAGGGGTGTTTTTGGAAAGAGGCTAATAGTTACTGTTCAGTTAATATTATTTTCATGTACAGAAACATTATGGACATATTTGAGGGTATTTATGAGTTTCGAAATCTGTTGCCTTTCAGATTCAAATATAACTGAAATGAGGTGATCCTGAACTCTAATTTTGAAGTTTGCCTTGGAAAAATGGAAGGAATAGTAAACTAATGATAACCAACGGTGAAATAGAAACAAACTTATGAGACAAGGCAATTTACGTGTTTTTGGGTCATGGTTTGGAGTTTTTTATGCGTAACTAGACATTATAAAAGGAGATGCCGTAACGGTTGAAGTGCAGGAGTTGTTGCTCGAGTTGCTGTTCTCGTTGTTTCCAAGACAGAAAATACAATGCTGGTATTTTACTCCGGTTCACAAAATTACTATCCAAGAGTACATGAAGGGGCAATAGAGATTCAAAAACACAAGGTTTTCAGTATATTTGGTATATATGCTCAAATGAGTAAAGTATCCTCGTGCTAGAAATGGCACGTTTAATGGTAAGATCTCATGCATCCTAAGTTCGCACAAGTTTGGACATTTGAGGGTTGAAAGCTCGTAGGAGGGCGACAGTTTGATGAACAAAATACTGTGGTTCAGTTGAAACATTCCGGGCAACAACCAGTCAATAAATAGAAAATAGGTCATGTGAAATTGATATAATTGTGGAGAAATTTCGTTTTATAAGGGGATATTATGAGTTTTCATTACTCAGTCTGAAAACCTGAATTTTACGAATCTGTATACCGATTTTATGTTGTGAAAATATTCATTTCTTTCATCAATTGACCCAGGATGAATACTCTTTTGACATCTAGTGTGGAGTAGATCAACTATTTGTTTCATACCATAGAGAAAATATTGAGTTTTATAGTCTCGAATAGTTTGAACTATGTTTGAGGAAATTATTGTTTGCTGGCATCTTATTCTATTTTGATTCACCTTGCGCTCTTTCAATATGATTGCTGTTGTGGATGGATTGTAAATTTTTGAGTTCATGTTTTCAAATTTTGTGGGTAACACTTCAAGGTAAGTGAACTGATTTTATCAGTCATCACTTGAAGACGATTGTGAATAGTAACAATCGAAACGTCGTGAAGTATTTTGGTTTGGAATCTTTCAATTTTTAATTTTTATTGTTGCTTTGTTATTGCTCGTATTTTATTTTGATATAATTTCAGTTTATTTGCTCATAATGATAGTTATTTTTCAGCTAATCTGTTTATTTTTTATAGATTTTTTTCAGGGATTTGAAATCAATTTATATAATATTAGACAATGTAAGTCCTAACTAATGGAATGCACTACGAAACATTGTTAACCACCTTCAAACAAACGTTGATTTTATCTTGATAATACATTTAACTATGAAGTGAGGTCATGTTTCGTCAGTAGTATCTGTCTCATTTCTTGATGATTCTGGGGATAAAGTTATATTTCGAACTGGTTAACTCTGTATGAAGAATGTTTTCCGGTTTTTTCAGTGTTTTAGTGCTTTGTTCCGAAACATGACGTCCTAATAGCAGTGCCTGTGTGAATGTAGCGATCACGTTGAATTTGAATCGCTGGCAATTCAAATTCAACGTGACAATTCCAGCGACATGATTGTGTCAAGGCATATTGGTGTCAATATCAACTCCCAATGAACTTATCGAATCAGAAAGCGGAATTGACTTTCACGACTTTGTTATATCCAGTTCAGAGACATTTATCTTTTTGGGGAATACCGATGCCTGGGTTATCGTGGCATTGAATAGAACCTGATTACTTCCACACCAACTCGAAATGACCTCTAGGTCCTCATTAAGATATGCAACCTCCTGCTGCCGGTGAAGACATGCATCTGCATCTGGAATAACGAGAAAAGTGTGCTCTCGTCAGCAAAGCAATATATTAGATTATTGCTTTTTTCCAATGAGTCGTTGATATACAATAAAAAGAGGGTTGAAGACAACATGGATCTCTGGGGAACGCCAGCGTTGATGGTGAAAGTCTTCCAAATATAATCATCGCCGGCACCTTGCAGGGAATGTTGTCTCAGTGAACATGAGAGCTAGCCATACACATCGAAGTTTGACCAGCAAACCCTAATGTCCGAAAGCTATATTGATAAGTGCTTAATATGGATATGGTGGTTTACGGTTTTCTCCACGATTTTTGAAATCACTGATAGCAAAGCGACTGGTCTATAGTGGAAGATAGTGGTAGATTTTTTTCGCCCTTTCCTGAAATAGGCTGAACGCGAGCAATCTTCCAACAAGAACCAAAATCCCAACAATCAGAAAGCGTCTATCGTCCTCGGCAACTTTTGATGCTTTATAAAGCTCAGATCAGACCTTCTTCGGAGTATTGTTCTCATGTAACTCCGCCCCTGAGCATACCCTAAAGCTGCTGGATTTTATCCAAAAAAGTGTCATTTGCTTGATTGGAGATTCGAACATCACTTGTAAATTTATAGTCGAAGAAGGTTTGGAGATTTGTCCCTCTTTAATAAATAATGCCATGAGATGTGTTCAAGTGACTTGGCACATTTGATTCCACCAAAAGCGGTACATATCAGAAATACGCGGCAGGCTGCGGGTGCTCATCCTTTTGAGGTTCAACTCAGTAGATCTCGAACTTCAATAACTCTTTCATTTGGAAAACTGCGAGTATGCAGAATAAACTTCTTGTGAACGTTTTTCCAAATGAATTCAATCTCCAGCGATTCAAATCCAACGTGAATCTCTACTTTCGCATAGGTACCGCGTGAGGGGAGTTTGATAAGAAATCATAAAATATCACACGGAGATACGGAAAATGTAGCGAGATAATCACTGGTATTTATCATTTTCAGGTATAGTCATTGAATAACAGATATATTGCATGCACCTGAATATAAATGGAATACATTGATAAGGACATCACGTAATCAGATACCCCCGTCTACAGTCCTGTTTCGTGAGTCCGCCTAGAAAGTAACCTTCTTGAATCAAAAGTATGATAATGGATAGTAAATTATTGATATGATTATTATAATTCCTGTGATTCTGATTTTTTCGTACGTCTGAAAATTGCAACAATGTCCAATTTGGGAGATCTGAATAAAGGTATATTTGCAGAATATGAGAAGAGAAAAAATGTATTTTCCATGATAATAAAATGATGATAATATTATCATGAATGATATATTTTCATTTAACAGAGTTCTGTTTTATTTCCCCAGAAATGGTTTTTAAAATCTGTAAAGAATCTTCAGAAACCATAACTCGTTGATTCACTTTTCTATATTGTTCAATTTTTGATCTTTTTTTTATTCTAGGTTTGTTTTCTGATAAATGAATTGTATACTAGCTGTTGCTTGCGACTTCATTGGAATGGATGTCAGGTTTTGGGTCTTCCTAGCAAAATATTTTCATATATGTGCTCATCCCTGAGTCATAAGAATATCGATCATAAGCTATGTATATAGTTTATCAATTCAGCCGTATCAACTGAACGATATAGTTATAGTATTTTTTCAACAAATATTTGAGGTAATTTCTTCAATTAACATAACATTTTCATCTATGAAACGATTTGGATAAAACGAGCGAAGTGAAGTTTGTCATAACAGATTTGAAAACAACACCAAAATCGTTTAGTCGTTTTTGTGATTATCGCGCAAAAACGCACAGACAAACGAACAGGTACACAGACAGCGATCAGAAACACTTTAGTTATATGCATTGATAATTTGTGAAGAATGTGTCACGATTTTTTTTCGGCATGAAGTTTCATATTCAGTAGAGATTATCTCATGAGTTAGTGGGATTCTGAATATTCAAAACTGCAAATACTTTCGAGAGAAAGCTTCACATTATTTCACCTTCCAATTCAAGTGAGATAGTTTCAGATTGCTTTGCTTAGAAAATTTACAGTGAACAGAAATGATGACACTGAGGGACAGGACACTGAGGTTGTGAATAATTCAGTTTCATGTTATGGATTTATTTCCAACGAATTGAGGCGCCCGTTTCCAAAACTTGTTTATTCCATCATAAGTGATTTCGAGAAAATCCAACTTTTCTGATACCTTTAATTGATTTGTTATTTATAGGTTGTCCTTTAAAACTTATATACGGTCAGCAAACGAATATTAGAGAATGTTTTGCTGAGTTATTTGAAAACAAAAGTAGGATTAAACGAGTTTTGGAAACATATTGTGGATTTATACAGCTCTGACAATTTATCTGAATGGTTAAGAAATTAAAAAAGACTTATGAGATGCAAAAATAGTGTTTATCCAAGTCAACTTTCAAAACAAAAATACAGTCTCTCATTTAAGTAAGAACAGATTCAAACAACTACTGACAAAAATCGTATGTGTACGTAAACAGTAAAGAAACCATACACATACGAACAGGATCTAACAAGTTTCGAAACCGTAGCATGCAATGAATATCATAATACTATTGGATCTACGCACATTTGAAACAGCACTTACGGCAGTGGATTCACACACTTTTGTAACAGTGTTTATGAAGAATGTAGCTAATTTTGGAAACGTACTATTTTTTAATATCATAGTATTACTGAAAGTAATCAGATTTGGTCCACTACAATTATATAGGCATGTGTCAAAGCTGTCAAAGAAGGTATTGTCACCATTAGTTATGGTAACACACGCCTCAATTCTATGAGAAATTGGTTAATTCCGGTATTCATATTTCTTCTCCGGTATTCTTGGAAAAATATTTCCTGAATGGAGATCTTCCTACACGGAATTCAATTTTTGTCATCTATAATCACTGAAATACTATGGAACATTGAAGATATGCAGTAGATGAACAAGGCCGGTCTGAGCGCAAAATCCCATATATTTTCTTATGTAGCTAATCTTTTTGCAATTTTTGGTTCAAACAGGAGTGGAGGAAACGTGTGACGTCATCGACGCAGGATGGAATGAGTATCGGAGTGATTCAAGCGTGGAAGTCCGCCCCTTGGCTCCCTTAGAACTCCGCCTCACGTCTTGGTCCCCTTAGTACTCCGCATGACAGATCGTCCCCCCTCGGGACTCCGCCTCATCCCTCGGCCCCCTCATCACGTTCCAGTCACGTGATCCTATTCAAAAAAGTTTATAGGTATGAGAATCGAACCCGGATCGTCCGGGTGGTAGATATTGTCCTCAGCCTCTACACCATAGTAAGATATTGAAAGTAAGTACGAATGATGGGTATTTATAGCGACAGCATTTTTTAAATTCCCTAAAATGTTGGGGTAGTTGTAATCGTCATTTCCTTGTAGAAGATGGAAAAATATACTTAGATTTGGAAAATAATTAATATTTCATATGAAGATGTGTATGTGTGTGTGAGTGAGAGACACGTGTGACGTAATCGAGGCAAAAATTGATGGAGATGGTATCGAGGTTTTGTGTTCCTAGCGCAAGCAGGTGATGCCGGTTGTAAAATAAATCGTTGTTCATTGGGCAATGTAGTGTTGCTGGTTTCAAAATTGGGCATGATGGGTTAGGGATACGACTTGATGAAAATTGGAAGCGCGAAAGTGATATATTGATAATAATTAATCAGATTTAAGAAAAAATATGACAACCCAACACTTCAACCTGCGATTCCTCAATGTGTACGGGGTGTCTCAAAATACATCATTGAAGAAAAAAACATGTGGTCGATGAGTACAGGGTGTGTCAAAATACATACATCATACAAGAAAAAAAAACATAACGATTCCACGAGGCTGTGAATTTTCAAAGTGCGATCCCTCAATGTGTTCGAAGTGTCTCAAAATACATCATGACAACAAACATGTCGTTGAAGTGTACAGGGTACGTCAGAATATATCATTTGAGAGAAAAAATGTGTCGTTTTAAAATATGATAGCAATGTGTATACATCATTTAAGAAACAAACATGTTGGTTTAACAAAGGTCCAGCGTTCCAACATGTCAGAAAAACACTGAGTCTCGTATCTTTGTTAACCAAGTAAGCATCATCAGGAGAAGAAGGAGGTTTTGCGAGCGACCGTTTTGCGTGCTACCGTTTCGCCTGCTTTTCGTCCGTTTTTCGTGCGTTTTCTATCTTTTTCTGTGCGACGGTTTTGCGTGCGTATTCGACCGTTTTGCGAGCATTTTTGATCGTTTCGCGTGCGTTTATTCGTTATCGTTTCATCGTTATTGTAGGAACCGTTTTTCGTGTTTCAATATGACAGTCATTTATCATTTAACGCGTTCCTCTAACCAAGTAACCATCATCAGGAAATGACTAAAGTACATGATTTGTCATATGAAGATTCATTTTGCGAATTTTCACACTCCTGAACGGAATCTTGTGGAACATTCAACCTAACTTCTGTTACAGAGTCGTGTCGGTCAGCCAATCAAAATGGAGGAATCAAATATCACTCGATTGATTGTGTTAAATGAAATTGAACTGGAGAATGAGGGTCGAATAATAATAATAATAGTGATAAAACATTAAAACTTTGAAAGTGACATAGTCAGCGTGGGAAGTGGTGGCGTGTGATGATTTGTGGAAATCAATGAGTTATTACAAAAAATAATAGCGAAAGTGTTAGAAGGGTACTAAGTTATATATTCACTAATAAAGATCGGATGTCGCGTACAGCACGTCAAATGGAAGGATAAGAGATGCAGAATTCATCGACAAAGAAAAAGCAAAGATGGCGCAACATGTCAAGTAAGCACTAAGCCAAATTTTCGTTAATGATAGTTGAACCTCAACTGCAGCACATCACATGGAAGGGAAATGAATACAGAGTGTACCGACAGAGAAAAAACAAATATGGTGTAACAACTATAATATCCAGCGCCCAATGTGAAATAGCATAGGAAGAATTGCAAATTCAACAAAAATCATTGAACAAACTTGGAATTAAAGAATGTTCGGTTACGATAACTATAAGTTTATTCCAATTGCAGAAGCTTGATTCAAAACGCAGAATTTATTTATGAAGAAAATGAAAAAAATATTGCATACTGAAAAATATAATATATTTGGATTCCTTAGGGTGAGAAGGTTTCAAATCCATCAAAAAACGACCACTTCTGGTTTTCACTTCCGGTCGTCCGATTTCGATGATTTTAACATCAATGGATTCGTTTACATGTAATGAAACATAATTGATCATTTGTCGAAGCCAAAAAAGCCTTTTAACCTATTTTCATAATACTAGCCGCAACAGACCGATGTGGCTGCTCATTTCAAATGATTTCATTTGTAGGTTATGAAAAGTATAATATACAAAATCTAATGTGAAATAGCATGGGAAGAATTACATATTCAAAGAAAATAATTGAACAAACTTGAAATTAAAAGTTGTTGGGTTATGAACAACTACAAGTGTAATTCAATTGCAGAAGTTTGATTACAAACGCAGAATATCTTGACAATAAAATCAAAAAATCATCGTATACTGAAACATATGATAATTTTGGATTCCTTACGGTGAGAAGGTTTCGAATCCGTCAAAAACAGGTCACTTCCGGTTTTCACTTCCGGTCGTTCGATTCCGATGATTTTGACATCGATGGATTCGTTTAGATGACGAAAAACATAGTTATTCATTTTACGAAGCCAAAAGGACCTGATCTCATAACCTACTTTCAATATACTAGTCGCAACAGGTCGATGTGGGTACTTATTTCGAATGATTTTATTCGTAGACTGTAAATAATATAATATCAAGTGCTTAATGTGAAACAGCATAGAAAGAATTGCACAGAAAATCATTGAAAACACTTCAGATCGTCACGTACAGCATGTCAAAGGGAAGAATGAGAATTGTATAATTCATCGACAAAAAAAAACAAATACCGTGCAACATCTCAGAAGGGCACTGAGCCACATCTTCGTTAATGATTGTTGGGTCTCAACCAGCAGCACATCAATTGAAAGGGAATTGAATGTAGAATTCATTGACAGAGAAAAAACAAATATGACGCAACGTGTCAAAAGGGAACTGAGCCACATATTCGTTAATAATTGTCGAATCGTCACGTACAGCACGTCAAATGAAAGAAGAAGAAATTCAAAATTCATCGACAGAGAAAAAACAAATCTGGCGCAGTATGTCAGAAGGACACTAAGCCACATCTTCGTTAATGATAGCCAGATCTCAACGTGCAGCACATTGAATGAAAGGAAAACGAATGCCGAATTCATGAACAGAGGAAAAACCAAAGACGACAAAACATGTCAGAAGGGCACTGATCCGTATTTTCGTTAATAATAATTTGTTCCCAACGTGCAGTACATCAAATGAAAGAGAAACGAATGCAGACTTAATCGACAGAGGAAAAAACGAAGACGATGCCAAAAGGGCACTGAGTTGTATATTTACTAATAATAGTCGCATCGTTACATGTAGCACTTCAAACTGAAGGGAAAGCAACGCAAAATTCATGCTTTTTGTTGCGTTTGTCTTTTCATACCCAAGGTGACATGAATCGATGCCAACGCTGAATAAACATCTGAATATACGCCTCAAAACGACTAAACGAAGACTCTTCGATTTTCTTCGTTTCATTTCAGAATATGTAATGCATACCCAAAGTGACCTTGATTACTGTCAATGCTGAATTAGCATTCGGAGATACGCAGTTCTCAAAGCGACGAAAAAGACTTTTATTTCCTTTGTTCCATTTTGAAATATGTCGTCACTTATTCTGCTATGAATAGGTCCTGCATGGCGGAATGAGTTAGTTGCATCCGTTGAAAGTGATACCAGTGACAAGTGCACCGATTCTATTTGAGAGTAAATGTTTTCAAGTTTGACTCAGATGAATGTATTCAAATGTGATTCAATTAAAAGTTGGTGAGAGTTGTTGAATAATTTAATTTCCACAATTTTTCTAGATATACATATATACATGGCTTTTCATGATGACCGTTGATTAGCCGTTTCTGACAAACTATTTAACGGATCAACCTGAAAATTTCACAGTATGCATAAATCAATATGACCTACACGCCTAAAATATTCCAGACGAAGCGGCGTTGTCGTTTCTACTATAAAGTAGCGGCTTCTTTGATTTTTCAAATGGAACACCCCGTATGTATTATCATATTATGATTCATTATCACTTTGTCAACAAATTCATATACTATTTCCCTATACCTATCTATTACCGTTCAGAAGATATAAATTAATTTCGATATTTTTTTACCAAACATGAACTTTTATGAATGCTGATAATCTTGAACTCTCTTGCACTAAAAGGATCAAATTTGAAATGGAGTGGAGTGATACTATGAGGATCTTCACTCCCACGCTGACTACGTCACTTTCAAAGATTTAATGTTTTATCACTATTATTATTATTATTCAACCCATGGTCCCCAGTTCAATTTCATCTAGCACAATCAATCGACCGATATTTGATTCCTACATTCTGATTGGCTGACCGACACCACTCTGTAACAGAAGTTAGACTGAGTGTTCCACAAGTTTTTTTTTCAGGAGTCAGAAAATACGCAAAATGAACCTTTATACGACACAGCACGGACTTTCGTCATCTCCTGATGATTCTTACTTGGCTAGCGAAACGTGTTAAGTGATGAATGACTCTCATATTGATATACGAAAAAAACGACAATAACGATGAAACGATAATGAATGAAGGCACGTAAAACGGTCGCATGCATAACTGTCGAATACTTCACTTTCACCATTTTCGAACGTTAACTCCACAACACGACAGCATTATTTCTGCCAAACGACGTATTTCAAATATTGATTCACTCTGTATATACGCGCTTATATTTCGTAGAATTTTCAATACGATTTTCACCACACAATGGCAAAATTTTCAACATGTGTGGCTATTACTTCTCCAAAGTGGAACTCACTTTACAAATGTAAAGTGAGTGATATAGCAACCGCAAACGTGTTATGATTTCGATATATTTTGAGGTAATGATATTTCATATCGAACGAATAGTCATGAAGAAAACTATTTGCATTGTATTCTGAAAGCTTTGGAACCATTTCTGACGAGTGATCAATGAATACCGAATGAATTTCCTGATACCTGTTGATGATCTTGACATCCCCCAAAATTTATAAACATTCATATTATGCTGAAGTTGTAACTTTGCTTCCGGTCACCGTATGACAAAATGCTTGATGTACTTCTATGCAACTTTATTTGAATTGTGAATACTGAGTGTTCTTGTTTCAGAATATCGAAGTTGAGATTAAAACATCTTTCAATTCATGTATTCACTTGAATGGATTTGAATTACTTCATGACCATTTCTCATATTTGTCTGTATCCTTACTTTGTTATGTTTATCTGTTCAATAACTCATCTCACTCTCTGTTATAATGGACTCATCACCATAACTAATGACATTGATTTGTCATACAAATAAAACTCAGGTTATCTACAAGCAATAGACTCGTCCGGTATCTATAGCAAAGGATGCTATTTTGAATGGGAGTTTCGAAAAAACTACAATACGAAATGAATTTCCAAATATAATAATTGAAATTAAATGTCTAATATCAATCATCTACAATGATGTCCTGAATAAAATTCAAGATATAAAATACAGCTTTTGTTGAAATGACCCAACGAATCAGAATTTCATTTATATAAAATATCAACGTTATAGAGACTGCAGCTGAACGTATTTCCTTTGGAATGTTCCATACAGAACGGCGTGTTTCTCTTGAATTTTGGAATACACCGCCATGAATCTTCAACGTCTTCCAAATTCACGACGGTTGTGCAGTCTATCCAACGAATCCCTGAATATCGACGACTGCTAGCCTCATAATGTGCAACTATAGACCGAAAAAAAATGGAAACTGCTAAGATTTGAAACCCGTTCAGGAAAGGTTGCTATGACGGTTTTGAATGTTGTTGTTGAGATGACTCTGACTAATACTGCACACGTTGATGTATTATTCTGAAATAAATTCGATTTTTCAATACAAACATACACCAAAGAAATGTTTTTGTCAACAAAGAGAGTGATGTCTTTTATCAAGTAATTGCTACACTTATAATAAAAATTAAAAATCAAGTGGCATTCAAACGAATTTAAAACACATATTCCGAACGTACTAAATGAAGAAAAAATATTGCATGAAAACAATACTTTGAATGAGAGTTTTTGAGCCGAACAAAAAATATTATATACAACCAGAAACTCTTTCCATATTAAATGGAGAAAAAATTTAAAACAGTACTAACCTTAATTTCGTGTGATTTCAAATGAAACGACACGATTGGGTTTCCCAATGTCTGTTAACCTTTTGTACACAATAGCGTATTTTGCTGATGAAAATTCTTGTAAGTGAGGGCAATACGCCCCCGTCACTCGATGTGGCAAGAATGATACTTTATCTTTCAAATTCAATAAGACCGCCTCACCAATCTTACCTTTCACGATTATGGCAGCATCTCCACAGATAAATCTGCTATTTTGATACTTGGCTTTCTCTTCACGAACGAACTTGCATTCAATTTTCGTGAATCCGTCTGTAGAAAATTAAAAATAAAAAGTTTATGTTTTGATTCACAGTATATACGAATACTATTTCAAACAAACCACGACATGATGAAAATTTGACTGAAATCATCCAATATATACCGTGTGACACAGACTTATGGTACCCCCCCATTTTTTTCTTTATTCTTCCACCTATTTTCACGGAACTCTCAATATTGATTATGCTCACAAAGAGGTACTTTTTGCCGTAATTTGAGATTTTTTTCAACTTCCGGTTTTTCCGGAAATCTTATCAACGTTTAATTTTTGAATAGAACACCCTGTATATTATTACATTTTTGAAATCCATACAATTTTATGAATCCAATGATACCCCATACTTGATATTTTAGGTGTTAAGACGCTCGGTTTATTTTTCGATCTAGAGAGCCATGAAAATTATTAAGTATTTTCGCAATCTAAGAAAGGTAAGTTAATGAGGCGGCTATGAATTACAAACAACTTTTGACATTTCTATAAACTGACATTGTTACTAAACACGGATTTCTAACAGAAATAAGTTAAAAATGCCACAAGTGTATAACAGAAACGAGAAAGTAGATATGCTATTGATTTATGGGGAATGTCAGCAAAATGCAGTTGCGGCTTACCGGTTATACTCGGAGCGATATCCCGTACGACAATGTCTGGCTAGAAATTATTTCAAGCGTCTTGAAGAGGAGTTCAGACGTGAGCCTGATCATAATGAGGGTAATGAGAAATTCATTATATCTGAAGAAATGGAAATGAATGTCCTCATGAGGTTGGAAATCGATAAAACAGTATCTCTTAGGCAGCTGGCTTTTGAGTTGGATATCAGTCGTGAAAGTATTAGAAGAATTGTGAAAAACACAAGTATCGATCTCTCAAATATCAACCTCACCAACATCTGTATGACGCCGATAGCGTAAGAAGGGTGGAATATTGCAGATGGGTTCTACACAATAATGTGCAGCCCAATAATGAGTTTTTAAAAACAATTGTAATCTCAGATGAGTCAAGATTCACCAATCTTGGTTTCTATAATAGACAGAATACCCGATATTGGGCACAAGAAAATCAGAATTTGTTTCGGCAGGGAAATTCCCAAGAATGTCTGGCTGGGAATAATAGGGGTTAGGATAATTGGCCCCATAATATTTGATGGTCCTTTGAATGGTGATAGATACCTATAGTCCGTTCATAATTTGTTGATAGCTCACTGCAAGTCTGACCCTCATTAGAGAACTGAAATACAGAGAGGACAGCTAATATGATATAATAACAAAAACCAAACTAAAAATGGCAGTTTAAGATGTTTTCGACTAACCCGCCTTGTATCTGAAGAAATACAATACAGCTATAAAACTTTTAATCCGATTATGTAGGTATTTTGAGTGGAAATGAGTGACCAGTGTCGTAGAGTATATGATTAAAACATTAGTTACTTTAAATAAATAAATATATTAATATTCTTAAACTGTAGGTACTGAAACTGTATTTTTATTTAAAAAAATTTTCTTTATTTTATTCAAAAATAATAAGTTACTTGCAATTTGTAAAAGATACATTCATTTAATTAATACCTATTTTTAAATGATATAAACTACGATTACTTACAAAACTATTCAAATTCAAAATAAACAGGATCATCTTCGGAATCCGAGTCGTCTTGCAGGTTAATAATTAGCGGTTGTGTCTCTACAGTCGCATCAATTATATTGTCAAGATCCCACATTTTTTGTTCTTCTTCTATTGCATGTCTTACTGCATCTCGCCAATTTTGTTCTGTAATATGTTGTAAAGACTCATATAACAATTCACGTACAGCTTGTATTTTATATGACGTATTTTTTCTAGCCACATAGCTTTTCATTTGTGCCCAAATGAGTTCAATTGGATCTAATTCGCAGTGGTAGGGTGGAAGTCTAAGGACTGTGATGTTTCGTCTTTCCGCCATTTTGTCAACTACGTATTTCTTGAACTTAGATTTGTGTTGCCGGACAATTTTTAAAAGTTCTGCTTTAACCATTCCATCTTCGTAAGGCAGGGACTTATTCCGCAGCCAGTCAATGATATCCTGTTTCTTCCACGCAGTCGTTGGAAGTCTTTCAACTAGTCGTGAATGATAAGGTGCATTATCTAATACTATAATTGAGTTTGGTGGTATATGTTCAATCATCTGCTCAAAATACTCTTCGAAAACATCAGCTGTCATCTCCTCGTGATAGTCTTTTGTACTTTTGGATTCAAATTCCAACAAACCATGCTTAGCAAATCCTTTTTCACTGCTAATGTGAGAAACTATTAATCTACTGCCTTTACCAGAGGGTGGGGAAATACCAGTAGACCAACCTTCCATAAAGGCTTGCCTGGAGCTTGATATATTTTTATCTGTTCAAATTTTTGTGAGAGTATGACCTGCGTTTACCCACGTTTCGTCCTGATAGTAAATTGGCCTTCCTTCAGCCCGAAATTTTCGTATAGATCTTAGATACTTTCTTCTCCAACATATTATCTCTTCCCGGTCAATCAAAAGTGATTTTCGGTCTGATTTTTCCCACCGGAAATTCAATTCTTTTTGAACTTGCCACAATTTGGTTCGTCCGACATGAGGCAAATCCGGGTCGTCTCTAACTTTTTGTAAAATTTTGTTTAAGTTGGGTATTCCTTTTTTGTAAAAAAATTCGTGAATTTTCCTTCGAATACTATTTTTGGCAAATTCATCAATTTCAATAGGTTTTCTCCCCCTCTTTAAGTATTCGTTTGTATTTGGATTAGCTATACCTTTTTTTCTTCTTTCTGATAGGAACCTATATATTGTTGACTCCCCTACGCCCGTCATGTTGGCACAACTCTTGATTATGTTCTGAACAGTGTTTGTGGGATTCTGAGAAACCAGAGCATCGTGAACGTTCAAAACAATAGTCTTCTCTCTTGGTGAATAGATAGACTTACTGACAGTACCGGTGTAAAACTTGATGATGTTGATGATGATGACGAAGCCATCGCAAGCAATCAAACAAAACAAGCAGGAACGAAAGGTACGTATATGTTTGTAGGAATATGAAAAAAAGTTACTCACGCACTACACAAAATTCGCAAAATAAATATTAGAGACGTTAATTACTGCCGTAGACGCCGAAACACCAACGAGCCGTAAATTAAATGCGATTAAAAATGTAATAAACCAAAAATTATTTTCGTTCGTAACAACTTCATCCTTTCAAGGCAAGTTTCGAATATAAACTGAAGCTTTATATTTAATGAATAAACACCTCAGGAACCTCCGCCTATGATTTTACGAGTTTTACGACCGTTTTATGACTTGGGCCCTCATTTTGTGCTATCGACAAATTATGAACGGACTATAGGTTTTCTCAGGAATGAAATTGAAAGATATTTAGAAAATTTACCGCCTAATCTGGCAAATCGACTGTTTTTTCAGCAGAATGGAGCACCTCTCCATAATAGTAGAATAGTGACGGAATACCTTCGTGATAGATTTGGGGAGGAATGGATTAGAACACATAGTCCTATCAGGTGGCCCGCTAGATCACCCGACTCAACCCCGTTGGACTTTTTCGTTTGGGGTCACTTGAAAAATATTGTCTTCGCAACTTTCCCAACAACCCGCGAGGACCTGGAAGTATGAATAAGACAAGCCATTCAGAATATAACGCCTCAATAATTGGCCAGTGTAATTCGAAATACCGCGAAACGAGCTCGAAAATGCCTGAATGTTGACGGTCTACATTTCGAACAGCTGTTATGATTCATTTGTGTATTTAAAAAAAGTGTTGTTCCTTAAATGAATAACAATATGAAAAAATGAGTATCTAAGTTTCTATCCATACAATGATGTTGATTCGTTGTGTTGACTTTATTGAAATAATATTAATTCTTTTCACGTTCATGTCCCTCTAAGTCGAAAAATAAATGGAGCGTCTTAACTTTCAAAATATCAAGCATGGGGTATCATTGGATTCCGAAAATTGTGTAGATTTCAAAAATGTTATGATACATAAGATGTTCTCTTTGAAAATTGAATGTTGATAAGACTTCTGGAAAAACCGGAAGTTGAAAAAATCTCACATTACGTCAAAAAGTGCCTCTTTGTGAACATAATCGATATTGATCCGTAAAAGTTCCGTAAAAATAGGTGAAATAATTAAAAAATTAAAAACACTTGATTTCAAATAGAATCGTTGCACTTGTCACTGGTATCACTTTCAACGGATGCAACTAATTCATTTTGTTATGCAGGATGTATTTATGGGAAAATAAGTGATGAGAAATTTTAAAATGAAACAAAAGAGAATGAAAGTCTGTTTCGTCGCTTTCAGAACTGCGTATTTCCGGATGCTAATTCAGCATTGACAGTGATCAAGGTCACCTGAGGTATGCATGTAAAACTTAGTGATGACATATTCTGAAATGAAACGAATGCGTATTGTCAGATGCTTATTCAGCGTTGACATTGATCCATGTCACCTTGGGTATGAATAGAGAAGCGCAACAAACACATTAATTCTGCGTTGTTTTTCCTTTTATTTGAAGTGTTACATGTAACGATGCGACTATTATTAGTGAAGATACAACTCAGTGCACTTTTGGCATCGTCTCTGTTTTTGTTTTCCCTGTCGATGAATTCTGCATTCGTTTCCCTTTCATTTGATGTGCTGCACGTTGAGATACAACTATCATTAACGAAGATGTGGCTTAGTGTCTTTCTGACATACTGCGCCAGCTTTTTTTTCTCTGTCGATGAATTTTGAATTTCTTCTTCTTTAATTTGACGTGCTGTACATGGCGATTCGTCAATTATTAACGGAGATGTGGCTTAGTGCCTTCTGACACGTTGCGTCATATTTGTTTTTTCTCTGTCGATAAATTCTACATTTGCTTCCCTTCCATTTGATGGGCTGCACGTTGAGACTCAACAATCATTAAAGAATATGGCTCAGTGCCCTTCTCACATATTGCATCGTATTTGTCTTCACGTTGTCGATGAATTCTGCAATTCTTATTCTTTCCTTTGACATGAGTACGTGACGATCCGAAGTTTTTTCAATGATTTTTTTGCAATTTTTCCTATGCAGTTTCACATTAGACACTCGATGTTATAATAATATAATTCACAGTCTACAAATAAAATCATTTGAAATGAGTACACACATCGACCTGTTGCGACTAGTATAGCGAAAATAGGTTATGAGGTCCTTTTGGCTTCGTCAAATGTCTAACTTTGTTTTTTGTCATCTGAACGAATCCATTGATGTCAAAATCATCAGAATCAGACCACCAGAAGTGGAAACCGGAAGTGACCTGTTTTTGACGGATTCGAAACCTTCACACCCTAAGGAATCCAAAAATATCATATGTTTTAGTATACGATAATTTTTCATGTTTTTGTCAACAAATTCTGCGTTTTGAATCAAACTTCTGCAATTGAATTACACTCGTAGTTGTTCATAACCCAACAACTTTCAATTTCAAGTTTGTTCAATGATTTTCTTTGAATGTGCAATTTTTCCTATGCTTCTTCACATTAGACGCTGTACATTATACTTTTCATGATGTACAAATGAAATCATTTGAAATGAGTACCCATATCGGTCTGTTGCGGCTAGTATAATGAAAATAGGTTATGAGGCCCTTTTGGCTTTGACAAATGATTAATTATGTTTCATGACATGTGAACGAATCCATTGATGTCGACCGGAAGTGAAAACCGGAAGTATTCGTTTGTTGATGGATTCGAAACCTTTCCACTCTAAGGAATACAAATATATCAAATGTTTCAGTATACTATAATTTTTTTTATCAATGAATTCTGCGTTTTGAATCAAGTTTCTGCAATTGGATTGCATCCGTAGTTGTTCATAACCCAACATCTTTCAATTCCGAGTTTATTCAATGACTTTCTTTGGATTTGCAATTTTTCTTATGCTTGTTTGAAGGTGGTTGACATTGTTTCGTGCTGTATTTCTTCAGTTCGGACTTCCATTGTCTAATATAATATGAATTGATCTGAAATCCCTGAAAAAAAATTAGAAGGATCAACCGAAGATAACAATTTCATCAAACATAAAGTGAAAAAAAAAATGAAATAATAATTAAAGCTGAAAATTAAAAACTATTGTTAACAAAAAATGAAGAATAAAAATTAAAAGATCCGGGTGTTAACAGTTATCACTCGAAGACGATTGTGGATACTAAAAATCGGTACGCCATGACATATTTTGGTTTGGAATCTTTTGATTTTTGAATTTTGATTTTTTATTTTTTGTTAATAATATTTTTTAATTTTCAGCTCTCATTATTATTTCAGTTTTTAATTTTTTTGGTTGTTGCTTGTATGTTATTTCTTTTCATTACAGTTTTTGTTTAATAAAATTGTTATTTTCCGATAACAATTTCAATTTTTTTCCAGGGATTTCAAATCAATTTATATTATATCAGACAATGGAAGTCTGAACTGATGAAATTCTTCCTATGCTATTTCACATTAGACGCTGGATATTATGTCTGTTACGCCATCTTCGTTTTTTCTTTGTCGGCACCTTCTGTATTCATATCCCTTTCATTTGATGTGCTGCACGTTGAGATTTAACAATCATTAACGAAGATTTGGCATAGTGCTTTCCTGACATGTTGCGCCATCTTTGCTTTATTTTTGTCGATGAATTCTGCATTTCTCATCCTTTCATTCGACGTGCTGTACGCGACGATCCGATCATTATTAGTAAATATATAACTTAGTACCATTCTGACGCTTGCGCTATTATTTTGTGTAATAACTCAATAATTTCCACAAATCATCACACACGCCACCACCTCCCACGCTGACTACGTCACTTTCGAAGTTTAAATTTTTTATCACCATTATTATTATTATTCGATCCTCATTCTCCAGTTGAATTTCATTTAACACAATCAATCGAGTGATATTTGATTCCACCATTTTGATTGGCTGACCGACACTACTCTGTAACACAAGTTGAATTTTAATATTTTATTACTATTATTATTATCATTCGACCCACATTCTTCAGTTCAATTTCATCTAACACCATCATTCTACTGATATTTGATTTCTGCATTCTGATTGGCTGACGACACCACTCTGTACCAGAAGTTAGGCTGAGTGTTCCATAAGGTTCCGTTCAGGAGTCTGAAAATTCGTAAAATGGATCTTTATACGACAAAGCATGGACTTTCCTGATGATGCCTACTTGGTTAGAGAAACGCGGTAAATGATAAATTAGTGTCATATTGAAACACAAACAACGGTTACGACAATAACGATGAAACGATAACAAATAAACGTATGCAAAACGGTCGAAAACGCTTGCAAAACGGTCGCACGGAAAACGGTCGAAATTGCACGAAAAATGGTCGAAAAGCACACGAAACGGTAACACGCAAACACAAACACAAATTCCCCGACAAATTTGGTGCCATCTCCTCCTTCTCCTGATGAAGCTAACTTGGTTAGCAAAGATACGAGACTCAATGTCCTTCTAACATGTTGGAACGCTAAACTTCTGTTGAACCGACATGTATTTTTTCAAATGATGTATTTTGAAGCGCCCTGAACACACATTTATATCATATTTTAAACCGACATGTTTTTTAAATGATATATTTTGACGTACCCTGTACACTTCGATGTCATATTTGTTTTCAATGATGTATTTTGAGACATCTCGAACACATCTCGCACTCACAGCCTCGTGGAACTGATTTTTTTTTAATGATGTATGTATTTTGACGCACCCTGTACCTTCGACGCCATGTTTTTTCCTTTAGTGATGTATTTTGAGACACCCCGTACACTTCGACGCCATATTTTTTTCTTTAATGATGTATTTTGAGACACATCGTACACATTGAGGGATCGCAGGTTGAACTTTCGGGTTGTCATATTTGTTCTTAAATCTGATTCATTATTATTAATATATCACTTTCGCGCTTCCTGTTTTCATCGAGTCGTATTCCTAACTCTTCATGCTCAATTTTGAAACCGGCAACACTACATTGCCCAATAAACAACGATTTATTTTACAACCGGCAACACCTGCTTGCGCTAGGAATGTATAACCTCGATGCCATCTCCATCTCTCTTTGCCTCGATTACGTCACACGTGTGTCTCACTCATACACACACATACACATCTTTATATGAAATATCAATTCCTTCCCCAATCTAAGTATATTTTTCTATCTTCTACAAGGAAATGACGATTACAACTTCCCTAAAATTCTACAGAAAAAAATGCTGTCAAGTATATAAAATGAGTCAGTTTCGGTCCCGACAAAACCTACGCTATAAATACCCATCATTCGCAGTTACTTTTAATATCTTACATTGGTGTAGAGGCTAAGAACAATGTCTATCACGCGGACGATACGGGTACGATTCTCAAAACTATTAACTTTTTTCAAATAGGATCACGTGACTGGAACGTGACAAGGGGGCCGAGGGATCAGGCTATGTCCCAAGAGTGGCCGATCGGTGATGCGAAGTACTAAGGGGGCCGAATGGTGGGGCTGAGTACTAAGGGGGCCAAAGGGCGTAGTTCCACGCTTGAATCACTCCGATACTCATTTCATCCTGCGTTTGAATAAAACAATGCAAACAGTTTAGCTCCATAAGAAAATACATGGTATTTTGCGCTCGGGCCGGCCTTGTTCCTCTACTGGCTCATTTTGTGAAATCTGAATATTCATGTTAGATATTACTCCATTCATGTTTCATATGATATAATTCTCCATAAGGATTTTTATCCAAGTAAAAGAAGATGCTTCCGTGAAATTTTCATGTCTGTTATTTCGGCAATTTATTATACTGTTACCACATGGACTATCAATCATCAGTGAATGAAATGAAATCGTTGTTTGTCTCATGTGTTTGGTGATTCATGCATTCATTATCATTTATTTTAATCGAAGGTATATAAAGCTGTGGATAGCTTGTACACTGAAATGATCTTCAAGGTACGTATATTAACATAATATGGTTCTACTTCAATACATGATTTATACGAGAAAAAGGGAGCAAGCTACTTCAGTGTCATCTAAGTATTTCACGTTTTACATTTCATTTGAGAGTTGTGTCTTGCATTGTGTCTTGCAAAAAACTATTGAATAACAAAGCACATTAAATTTGTTTTCGTTAACAAAATACTTTTGCAACTGAATACTCAACCATTGAAGACCCACAACTATCAATTGTTAATGAAAATAATATCTTATACTTGTAGTCATAGTGTTACTTAGAAATAATGTGCTAACCAAATGGTGCTCTACGTGAGGCACAAGGAAAAATTGTAATCTATCAACGACACCATTGCCGATCGTCATATCATGATATTCTTGTAGAATAATAAGGTTAATACAAAAGTTATACAGTGTCACAGATAAAGTCTGTATCAAATGGGATTTTTTTTTGTTCATCTCTTCAAGCAACTTTTGATATCTCCATTAGGTTGTGCTTTAAAAATGATGCCAAATGACATGCATATGACCGATCAAGTGATTTTTCTTCCCTATCAAATTTGACATTTTTTCCAAAAAATGTTCAGAAAAGCAGTTAGTAGAGGGGGAAAGACGGGTCTGGACCTCCTCCCAAGGGTATGCCCCCCCAGATACACACCACTGACTGTGACCTTGATTCGTTTTTTTATTCTCTGCCTATGAGTTGACCTTGAGTTGTGTGTATCATGATGAGGTGAAACCCCTTTTTTACTCTCCGCCCATGACTGGCATTGAGATGTGTAATGAGGTGAAACCCCTTTTTTACTCCCCGCCCATGACTGGCATTCAGATTTGTGTGATGTCATGACCGTGAACTGCTTTTTACTGTACAGCTATGATTTGGCCTTGCATGGTCACATGACCTTGGAAATTTCCTAAGCGATTTCGAGCTTCGAACACGTCATATGACCTTGGGAAAAATTTTGAACGATATTACTGATGTATTACCTTGAGTTTGAGTGATATTTAATAAAATGACGTAGATTTACCTTGCATTGGAGTGGGGGGTTATGCACATATAACATGTGTGTTGTGAATGTTTCTTTTTTGTCCGTATTCTCATCATAATCGTGTGGTATTATATAAAAGATGTATACGTGTAGTGAATATGGAAATAGTTTCACTCGGAGTGATAACTTGCGGCGTCATCAGCGAGAATCATGTATTCTTGCAAATAATGAAGGACCATCAATGTCGAAGAGGCCTAGGTTAAACGCTCCATTATCTCCAGAAATGCAAACCTGTTTGTGTTGCAATTTGAATATTGCAAGTGATCAGATGAATATTCATCGGAGGACTTTGCAACATAGAACAAATGCATGTATTCAATATGGGGACGGTGTTAAAATCATACGCACAGCATTCAAGTGTAGAATTGTGAGCTATAGAGTGGATAGTCAAAACCGTCACATTGATTACCCAACATTTTTCAATGAATTGAAGCAAAAAGTTTTTAAACTACTCGAAGAAGTGTTAGTTATCCATAAAAGTGTGAAAGTCAATATGGAGGTGTTTGGACGTTACTATCTTCAAACTAAGGAGAATTTAGAAGTAAAATCATTCAATAGTCCCAATCAAGTTGTCGATCAATCGATGGATTTGAATGTGATTTATAACATTTTTATTGATGCTTTAACTGCTCAAGCAATGAAATTTCAACATCGAGATTCAGGTAAGTGATGTATTCACAAAATTGGTTATTAGATGTGAAGAGAAAATAAATTTTCAGGTTGGACTATCGAGGAAATTCTGTTTATGGAAGTAAATGTTAACAAGTATAGTCCCCTTGGAGGCTCTTCTTATATCAAGTTACCCAAATTCATTGAGTTGAAGAAAAGTGTTGTGAATGTTATTAATCAAGATCAATACTGTTTTGCATGGGCTGTAACTTCAGCTTTGTATCCTGCCAGTGTGAGAGTGTGTGAAATTTCATCTTATCCTCACTTCTCTACCGTGTTGAATGTAGCAGGTATGGATTTTCCAGTAAAGTTGAAAGATATTCCTAAATTTGAGATTATGAATGATTGCTCTATCAATGTTTATGGTTTAGAAAAATGTTTCAAAAACGGTAAAGATTCATATGATGTTGTAGGCCCGTTACATTATTCGAAACGTAGACTTAATAGTCATGTGAATCTGCTTAATATAATGGATGATTCTGGTAACAGTCATTATTGTTGGATTAAAGATTTATCGAGATTAGTTTCATCTCAAATATCAGCACATGAACATAGAAAATATTTCTGTGATGGTTGTTTATTATACTTTAGTAATGAGCGGGATTTATTGCGACATCAATTGAATGATTGTAATCACATATCGACAACAACACCAACCCCTAAATTCAGAGTTGATAAATTCGGTGAATGCGTACCTGAGAATATTTTGAAATTTGAAAATATTGAGAAACAGTTGAGGGTTCCATTCACGGTGTATGGAGATTTTGAATCAATCCTTAAACCACTGCACACAAATGAGCCAAATCCTGCTAAGTCTTTCACAAATCGAACCTATCTTCATGAACCATACGCTTTCTCATATTTCATAAAGTGCTCTTTTGATGATTCAATTTCAAAATTCGTATTGTATAGAGGGGCTGATGCATCTAAAGTTTTCATTTCAAAGTTGGAGGCTGACGTCACCAATATATATCACAAATATTTGAAAAATATCGTTCCAATGAACCCTTTGACTG
Source organism: Leptinotarsa decemlineata (assembly GCF_025532065.1). Taxonomy (NCBI): domain Eukaryota; kingdom Metazoa; phylum Arthropoda; class Insecta; order Coleoptera; family Chrysomelidae; genus Leptinotarsa; species Leptinotarsa decemlineata. The sequence goes on from NW_027412728.1 coordinate 660,084, forward strand.
TTGAGGAAGAAAATGATTTCAATAATGCCACTACATGTGCTATATGTGGAAAGACATTCGAAGAGAATGACATTAAAATCCGTGATCATTGTCACCTGACAGGAGAAAAAAATATTGGGGCAACACATTCCATATGTAATCTCAATTTCAAATTGCCCAATTTCATTCCGATCATTTTCCATAATCTCAGTAGGTATGACTGTCACTTGTTCATAAAAGATTTATGCACCAATAAAAGTAAAGTTGACGTCCTCGCTCAAACTAAAGAGAAATATATTCCTTTCACGAAACATTTATTTATGGAAAACAAATTAAATCGAAATGGGCAATTGAAAAAAGTATTTTTGAAATTAAGGTTCATTGATAGTTTCAAATTTATGAGTGCATCTCTTCAAGAGTTGGGCGATAATTTAGATGAGAAACATTTTGTGGAAATGAGAAAACATTTTCCAGAAAATGATAAATTTAAACTTATGAGACAGAAAGGTGTTTTTCCATACAGTTTCATCGATTCTTTAGATAAATTGAATTATTCATCTATACCATCAAAGGCGGACTTTTTTGACAAACTGAATGAAAGACATATTTCTGATAATGAATATGATAGAGTGAAGCAGGTATGGAAAACATTCAATTGTCGTGATTTGGGTGAATATTCTGATATTTACTTAAAATCAGATGTTCTATTACTGTGTGATATTTTCGAAAATTTCAGAAACATGAGTTTGAGTACATATAAATTGGATCCTGCACATTATTTCACATCTCCAGGACTTTCTTGGGACGCTATGTTGAAATATACAGGCATCAAGTTGGAATTATTAACTGATATAGACATGGTGCATTTTTTTCAAAAAGGTATTCGTGGCGGTGTTAGTCAATGTTCGGAGAGACAGCACATTGCAAATAATCAATTCCTTCCAAATTATAATCCTAATGAAGCTTCATCATTTATCATGTATTTGGATGCAACAAATCTGTATGGTCATAGCATGTCTCAATCACTACCTTTTGGAGGGTTCACATGGTTGACCTCCGATGAAATAAGTAAACTAGATATCGTCAGTATTCCAGATGAAAATTCTCAAGGATACATTCTTGAAGTTGATATTCACTACCCCGTTGAAATGCACGATTTACATTCACACTTACCATTTTTGGTTGAAAGTATCATACCGCCTGGGTCAAAGTCTAAAATAGCCAAACTTATACCTAATTTGAATGATAAAAATAAATATATCGTTCATTATAGAAATTTGAAACAGGCGCTTCGTAATGGTTTAAAGCTGATTAGAACCCATAGAGTTCTCTGTTATGTTGAGAAGTGGGGTTGGCTATGACGTCTTGACGGGTCCTATCAGAGTGTATTTAAGAAGCGTACGAGTGTTGGCTATGTCAGTTTACATCAAGTGAGTTAGTGAGAACTATTATATAAAATGTATTCCTGTGACTGTGGTGAATCTTTCACTCGTAGTGATAATCTTCGTCGGCATCAGCTCCAGAGTTGCCAAGGAGGGCCTGCAGTGAAACGGGTGAGAGTGGATAATGCAACACCTATGTATACGTGCAATTGTTGTAATGTGACAATTCCTATGACCCAAGTGAATTCTCACCGAAGAACCATGAGTCATAAAAATAATGCATGTGTTCAATTGTCTGACGGTGTTCAAATTATAACGAATGCATTCAATTGCCGCATTGCTACATACAGGGTGGAGAGTTCGATTGTAACCAGTGACTACATGTCATTTTTCAATAAGATTAGGCAGAAGGTCATTGAATTACTGGAATCAGCCATCAGGATCCATAAAAGCATCAAGGTGAATATGGAAGTTTTTGGGAATTATATTCTTCAGACTGATGATTCGAGGGACACGAAGTCATTTAATTCCCAAAATAAAATAGTGGACCAATCTTCAGATTTGAATGCTGTTTTTGATGGATTCCGTGATGTAATTGTGGCTCAAACGACTGAGTTCCAGGATCGTGACTCAGGTATTTATTTTTTAAAAATTTCAATAAGATTGAATAGTAATATTTTTTTTTATAATTCAGGTTGGACTTGTGAAAAAATATTGTTTCTCGAGGTCAACATTAATAAATACAGTCCACTGGAAGGACGTTCATATGTGAAGCTGCCTCAATGTATTCAATGGAAGAAAGCTGTTGTGAATGTTCGTAATGAAGATCAATATTGTTTTGCTTGGGCTATAACATCAGCATTATATCCTGCAGATAGTCGAGTGTCCGAACTTACGTCATATCCACATTTTTCCACTGTTTTAGATGTCACAGGTATGGATTTTCCGGTTAAAGTTAATAATAAGAGTATCGAAATATTCGAAGATAGGAATGATATTTCAATTAATGTTTACGGTTTAGAGAGTACATTTGAGAAGGGTAAAATGAAGTATGAAGTGATTGGTCCATTGCGATACTCACAGAGAAGACTCCGGAGACATGTCAATTTGTTGTTTATAACTGATGACTCCGGTAATGGTCACTATTGTTGGATCAAAGATCTTTCAAGATTAGTTTCTAATCAACTATCAGCTCATAGACAGAAAAAATATTTTTGTGACGGATGTTTGATATATTTTTCTGATGAGAGATTGCTTTTACGTCATAATATGTATGATTGTAATCACATTAGTACCACAACACCAACTACTAATTTAAAGATCAATAAATATGGTAGAATGGTTGCGGAAAATAAACTAATGTTTGAAAACTTTGAGAGGCAAATGAGGGTGCCATTTGTAGTGTATGCTGATTTTGAATCAGTGCTTAAACCGATTCATGTGAATGAGCCAAATCCTGGAAGTTCATACACGATTAAAACATTCAAACATGCCCCATATTCATTTGCTTATTTGATAAAGTGTTCATATAATGATGATTTGACAAAATTTGTTACATATAGGGGTGTAGATGCAGCTCAGAAATTTGTGAGTAGCATTGAAGATGATTTGAAAGAGATACATGAAAATCATCTCAGAAACCCTAAACCAATGGATACACAAACTGTCGAAGAAGAAGAACAGTTTGTTGCAGCCAGAACTTGTGGTATATGTAATAAAGCATTTACTGATGGTGAAGTCAAAGTAAGAGATCATTGTCATGTCACAGGAAAGAGAAGATCACATGCCGCTCACTCGAAATGTAATTTAAATTTCAAAATACCAAACTTCATACCTATCATTTTTCATAATTTAAGTGGTTATGATTGTCATTTATTCATAAAAGAATTGTATAGGAATAAAGAGAAAGTTGATGTTATCCCGCAAACTAAAGAGAAATATATATCTTTCACGAAGCATCTCTGTACACACAGCTATACCGATGAAGATGGTGTGGTTAGGAAGAATTATCTCAAAATGAGATTTATCGATAGTTATAAATTTATGACTAATTCGTTGGAGAAGTTGGGTGCAAACTTGACCTCCGATCAATGTTTGGAGATGCACAAACATTTCCCACAAATTGAGAAATTCAATTTGATGAGACAGAAAGGTGTATTTCCATATAGTTTTGTTGATGACATTGACAAATTGAATTATCCATTACTTCCGACAAAAAATCAGTTTTATGACACACTCAATTGTGAACATATATCGGAAACTGATTATGATAGGGCTAGAAAAGTTTGGAATTTATTCGAGTGTCAGAATTTGGGGGAATACTCTGATTTGTATTTGAAGTCGGATGTATTGCTACTATGTGATATTTTTGAAAACTTCCGCACCACAAGTTTAGAGATATATAACTTAGATCCGGCACAATATTACACTGCACCTGGATTATCATGGGATGCCATGTTGAAGTTCACTAATGTTGAATTGGAATTACTAACTGACATTGATATGATTCACTTTTTTCAAAAAGGTATACGAGGTGGAATTAGTCAATGTAGCGAGAGGAAACATATAGCAAATAATAGATTTTTACCCAATTATAATCCCAACGAACCTTCCACATTCATTACATATTTAGATGCAACAAATCTATACGGTCACAGTATGTCACAACCTCTACCAACAAGTGAATTTACATGGTTGACACCAAATGAAATTCTTAATCTCGATGTGATGGATGTGAGTACTGATAGTCCGTATGGGTATGTATTTGAAGAGGACATTCATTATCCACAAGAGTTGCATGATAAACATTCTGACCTTTCATTTTTAGTCGAAAAAATAATACCACCTCGTACACAATCGAAAATTCCCAAATTAATTCCAAATTTGAATGATAAAAGAAAATATATTGTTCATTATAGGAATCTACAGCAAGCTGTCAAAAATGGATTGATTGTAATGAATACACATAGAGTATTGAAATTCAAACAATCATGCTGGATGAAACCCTATATAGATCTCAATACTGAAATGCGTAATAGGTCTAACAACAAATCTGTTAAAGATTTCTATAAACTAATGAATAATGCGGTGTATGGAAAGACAATGGAGAATGTAGATAATCGAATTGATGTTAGACTCGTTACACATTGGGAAAATATAAAGAAAAATATAGGTGCCAGCACTCTCATAGCCAAACCAAATTTCAAAAATTGTTCAATTTTCACTGATAATTTCGTTGCCATTCAATTGGGTAGAGTGAAGGTTCATTACGATAAACCATTATATTTGGGATTTTCCATATTAGAATTATCTAAAACAGTCATGTATGACTTTTTCTATGGATGCATCAAACAACACTTTGATGAAAATGTCTCTTTACTTTACACAGATACCGACTCGCTCATTCTTAAAGTAAACACAGAAAATTTTTATGAATTCATAAAAACTAACATAAGTAGATTTGATACATCCAATTACAGTATAGTTAACCAATTCAATATTCCAGTAACAAGTTCAGTCTTGGGTAACTTCAAAGATGAATTTCCAAATGATCCAATCATGAGTTTTTATGGTACAGGTGCTAAAGCATATTATGTGAAATCTGTTGATGGTGAATTTAAGAAAGCCAAAGTGGTTAAACGATCTGTAATAAAGAATGAATTGACATGCGAAGATTATCAAAAAATCGTCGAACAAGGTGGTATGATATTCAGAAAGATGAATTCATTTAGAAGCGTGTTACATGATATGTATACTGAATTAAAAAATAAAGTTGCATTATCATATCACGACGATAAACGATTTATCATTCCGAATACTACCCACACTCTTCCTTGGGGTCATAATGATATTGAATTTTATGAAAACGATCCAAATGAGAACATTCGTTGGATAAGTAATATTATTCAACAATCACAATCTCAGGAGACTCCATTGGAACAATTGATTAATTTATTATCTGCCGAGATCAATGATTGAAATATCATTCAATATCTTCAAAACCGGAAAATTCAATATTGATATTTATGTAGCCATTCATAATTAATAATATATGATAGAAGTAATGTGATATTAATGTATTATGTATGTATGTATATGTATTACTGTAATGAATATAAAATGATTAAAATTTTATTTGTATTATTTCTATTTCCCTAATCAATTACTGCAATATATAGTATAATGTAAATGACAGAAATATCAGTTTGAAGAGAATCATCGTAGAGTGCACAATGTCTAAAACAATCGATAAGTTTGGTAGAAAAAGAAAATGGGGTTGTAATGTCATTCGAGGTCCTCCTGGGAATGGTTTTAAATTAACAAAAGATGGTCATTATGACATGCAAAGGAAAATATTGAAAAATACAAGTGAACCAATTGACAAGAGTGATTGTGTAACTGTATCATATCTTGAGGGGGAAATTAATGGAGCAAAGGAAGTTATACTTCTAGCCCTACAAGCTGCAATACAATCCACAATAGGCAATATTGCTCGGGACGCCCGGCAAGCATTTGACGATAAAATTGCAAATTGCGGATAACTTTCACTCGTAAATTTGACAAACTTACAAGTGATGTAGACATAAAAATGTCTGACATAACAGCGTCTACAAATAAAAAATTTGATGCTATGTCAAACATAACAGCGACTACAATGAAAAAGTATGATGTACTGGAACAGAGAGTTGAAGTATTGGAGAAAAACCATAAAGAAGTTTTGGAGAGAAACTATAAAGTCAGGCCATCATCATCAGGTGGACTGGGATATCCAGGACTGAACATTAATCCAAATCATAGAATAATACAACCAAAACCAAAACCAACTGATGATGTATTAATGGAACCAACATGGTGAATGTATTCCCTCGTTAGGTTAGGTTAATAGTTACGTTAGGTTAGCTGCATAGTTACGTTAGGTTAGGTGTTAGGTTAGTATTCCCTCGTTAGGTTAGGTTAGGTTAATAGTTACTGTAGGTTAGGTTAGGTTAGGTTAGGTTAGGTTAGGTTAGGTTAGGTGTTCGGTTGCATAGCGGTAGGTTAGCGTACTAGGTTAGGTTACGTTAATACATACGATAGGTTAGGTGTTCGGTTGCATAGCGGTAGGTTAGCGTACTAGGTTAGGTTACGTTAATACGTTAATACGTTAATACGTTAGGTTAGGTGTTCGGTTGCATATTATGTTACGAACGCGCGCGCGAAGAGGGCGTAGATGTCTCTCCAGATGTCCCGCCTACCTGGGGCCGGAGGCCCCACCCACCTGGGCGGAGCCCAGGCAGTGACAGTTATGGACACTCTTTTTGTAGATGAAGTGTAAATATAAGATTAGTTTTAGGTTAGTTAGGAGTATTTAATTATGGTAGTTTTAAGTTTATATTTGTTAAGTTTATATTGAATAAAGGAAAAGGAAGTGAAATAAAGGGTGTACACTGTTTTTTGGTTTGGTACACATTGAACAATGCGATGGTTGGAGCATTTTTCTTCACTTCCTCTTATTATTATTATTATTTTTTTTATTTCAATTCCAAGTTCTTCTAGACAAATACCTCACATCAATTTTTGTGTTCTCTAATCACTTGTAAATAATTTCATGTGAAGAAAATTTAAAAAATAAAAAATAGACATGTTTCATAGTGAAATCGACAAGTATATTTCATTTGTATTTTATCCATTCAAGTATCTCTTTCATTGAATATGTCTTATGTCACTTTGCAATTTACCCCTACTCATTGAATATGTCTTATGTCACACTACAATTTACCCCTACTCAATGTTCCACTCCTCTCCCACTCCCTCTCGAAAGTATAAAAGTAGAAATCATCTGATGAAACATTCAGTTGATCAGCTAGCATCGAGATGGAACCCGATTCAACCTCCGAACCCTATAGCTGCCCGGATCAGGGGTACAACTTCAATTACTGGGATAACAGCCAGGTACAGGTAGTCTCTTCTACCACGGAACCCCACAGTCCGCCATACGAATACCGGGATCACGACATCAGGATGCAAGTTCAACATGTCACTGGCAGTGACGAAGGACACTTGGATGACTCGGAATATCCAGATCCTGACGGATGGTGGGACCCTGCTTATGATGACATTGTCCCAATGAGTAGCGACGACGACGATGATGACGACGACGACTCTGGTGATGATGCTGATGACGAGCTTGACGTTAGACGTCCTCCACCATCCCCTATCCTCATCGAAGATAGTCCTCCGCCATCCCCAATCCTAATCGATGATGATGTCCTCAATTCCGATGATGACATATAATCATCTACTCGTCCATCATTTCCTTTCCTTTCCTTCCACGGAGTACACACTTTTTGGTTGGTGTACACGAGGCACTGCGAGGCTGGGGCAGTGTCTTCCTCCCTTCCTCTCCCTCTTATTAGTTTTTTTTTCCATAATAATCACTAGAATTTCTCCTAATAATCGCTCAGAGTTTCATTCTTGATGTTTTCGAATCTCAAACACTGTTCTACATTTCACCCCCTCCATTTCATTTCTTCCAATATAAATATAGCAACAATCCCAGTTCTATATCATTCTTCCACAATGTCGAGTACAGGACCCATCCAAGTACATGAAATAGATTCAACGTCTGATCATTTGAGTACAACCTTCGCTCAATTTCTGCAGCGAATCTATGATCTTCCTGATGATTTCGCAGAACGAGTGGAACAAGGTATTCAGGACGACATAGATGCTGTTGACGATAATAATGCGGATGATGTGATTAGTATATCATCTGATTCAGCTGATTATGACGACGACGACATCATGAGTATATCATCTGATTCAGATGACTACTATGAGGATGATATCATTAGTATATCATCTGATTCAGATGACGATACCATAATTATTGTTTCTGATGATGAGGAGCGTTAGTCCATATCATTGCATGGATTAATAAAAAAATAACAGCCCTTTTCAGGGCTACAATTAAAGACTGAAACAATAAAAAAAAATAGCTCTTTTCAGAGCTACCATTATACTTTCAAACAGAAACAGATTCATACCATTGTTAACATTATGTTAACATTATAATCTCAAACGAAATATATGTATGTGAAAGTATTCATCATTATATGCATATGAATGATTGACAAATGCCAACTTCAACTTTCATTTAAAGTAGTACTCATCATATGCATAGATATTCAATGACTATCAAATTCCAAATTTCGACTTTTCAGTCAAAGTAGTAATTTATTTGTCATATAATGTATAGATATTCAAAGACTAACAAATAGTAATTTATTTGTCATATAATGTATAGATATTCAAAGACTAACAAATTTCCAACTTAGACTTTTATTAGTCAAAGTATTCATTTGTCACATAATCTATGAATACTAATACAACTAACTACTGTTTGTGTGAATAATGTAGCCCTGAAAAGGGCTGTTGTTTTTTTTTTGACCAGTAGGTCCACGGTTATTGTGCCACAGGTTGGACATTATTACATATAATACATGTAGATACTCGGGTGAAGTTTGTTAGTGGCCTCTCGCAAGCTTCACACCAATTCTGTCCCATTTCCATAATTGAGACAGTGTTGTGGGTGTTGACATGGGCATACCACCCTCCATTATTGTTTCTATGCGAATAAAACCGAAAGCAGCACCAACATAGTTTTTTGTTCTCTCCATCTATTGTGCTGATCAATACGTATGCATCCAATGCACAATACAAATCCAAGGGATCTTCCAGTGTCTCACTGACATTGAGTGTTCGCATACCGATCCTCATAACACCATCACCTTCAGATGTGTCAGCTTCTATCCCTTCATCATCTCCTTCTTCATCCATGACCCTCTCAAACTCCATCACGTCATCATCTTCGTCGCTTTGGTTGGCCTCGTTTTCAACTTCGTCTATCTCATCTTCATCGACTCCAACATCTTCTGCTTCAACTATTACTTCCTCTAGCGGAACATTGACATCCTCATCATCTGATTCGTCTATCCAATTGTTTTCATCAACAGCAGCTATTCTATTTAATGCAGCATTTATTTTTGCAGAATTCATCTTGTTGTTGTTTGCTCACAGTTGTAGAGAGTGAATGAATGAACTCTAGGTTTGCAAGTCAACTTATATAGGAGGTGATGCGACTCCCACTTGACTCGTTTAGAGTGGAATAGTAGGAGAAGTTATCCCACTATACTTCCACATGATGTTGATTTGTATAAATAGAGATCGTAGGTATAGGAGAGAGCATTCAGAGTTTCTGTAAGTCATCTCTTAATATTTCTAATCGAATTAGTAAAATGCCGTTTCCAAAAGAGTGGAATGAAAAACCAAAAGTGTGTGTCTACCCAATGATGATTGCAGGGGCTATTGTGTGCTACTTTTGTCAAATAAGTAGACCTAAGGATTCAATCAATCCATGTACTGGTATGTGTAGTGATTGCGTGTTGCGGATTCAACTATCGCCTCCTTCTCATCCACCGAAGCGAACAAAATCGGATTATCGTCAACAACAGTTACAGTGTCTGAAGTGTTCCGAACCTATAATATTTAACAATATAGGTATCTGTAGAAATATTTGTGGTACCTGTGCTGCCGTTCCAACTCCACTGCAACGTTGTTTGCGTTGTGATACATATTCCATGAATTGTTGGAATCATGTATGCAATGCATGTAGAAGTACTTGGGATCTGTGTGAGAAGGTTGGTCAACTCTACCCCAATAGGAGAATCCATTTTTTTCAATGTTGGTGTTTGACGCACGAGCAACAACTATTGAGGAATAGAGTCAAAGAACGTTCCACATCCACAGAGACATATTAACATTTTTCATTTTTTATTATCGTTATTGTCCTCTATTATTAATAAATATATATATATATATATATATATATATATATATATATATATATATATATATTTTGAATTTATTTGTATTATTTTCTAACATTTAAAAATACATGCATGCAACACAAAGTTTTCCTCTTAAATGACAAAGATTGTTACATGCGTGAATAGTTTAGTGAGAGAGCGCATGTGCCAGTTGATGAAAGAGCGCATGCGCTAGTTTATTTTCTTCTATAAATGGTGAGGTCTCAGTAACATCATCACCTTTCCTATCCACATTCTATTGCTATCACATATCATTCCTCAGACCTTAATAATCATGAGCTCTATGCCGCTATTGATTGCTGAAGATGGTTCACCACTTGTTGATATCGATCAGACTGATTTTGAAAATATTCCAGTATTACATTTATCGAGTCAAGATTCGATAAATGATTTTGATATTAACGACTTCGTTAACTTTGCAGATGTGCCAGAATCAAATGAGCAAATTATTATTGAAAATCCGATCGTTTCGCAATTATCATCACTCAAACACTCTTCATCTACCCTTCCTCTTGGTGTTGATAAGAAATCTAGAACAATCAAGAGGAAGGTTACTAAGGCATCTTCATCGATTGTCACTGACTTTAAAGAAAAGAAAGAATCCAAAAGTGTTGTGCGACAGAAAAAACCCGCAACGAAAAGTGACAGATCGAAGAGGAAGCCAAAAGGTACTCCTAAAGAAATGAAGAGTGATTTGAAAGCTGAACCGCTATCTTCTTTCAGTCCCCTCCATCGGTTTGGGGAAATGAAAAGGAAAGCAAAATGCCGTCTTGTAAAGGCACAGATGACTATTGCTGAACTTGAAAAGAGTGAGCGAGCTATTAATGCTAATAATGAAACTCTTGAAGCATTAGATGCCAAGATTGCATTAGCGAAGGTTGAATTGGCTAGAATGTCTAAAGATGCTGATGAACTCCGTTCAAAAATTGGTAAAGATAAGCAATTCCATCAACGTTCGAGAATGCAAGCTCAGACTGAGCTTGAGGAGTCGACTAAGCTTTATGAGACAGCATTATCAGTGAGAGATAATTGGCAAAAAGAGTTGGATACTGCATTTCAAAGTGACGGCGATTAGTTTTGGGAATGATAATGTGTTTTCAATATCGTGAGTTGAAAAATATAAGCGGGAATGGAGTATACAATTAATTTGGTTTGGTATACACAGAACATTGCGAATGGCTGGGGCAATGTTTACCGCTGCAATATTTTTCAGTTCACATACTTATAATTGAAATGAAAACAATAATGAACTTTAATATTACTTTATTCATAAAAGTCACTATTATATACATTTAAACCATATTTGATTCATCAATCCAAGAATTTTGTTCGCTAGGAAGGCCTAACCACTTTACATATACTTTATTTTTTCTTCTCTTCAACACCTTCTCAATCAGATATACGTCAGGATTCTCGGTTCGTAATAACTCTTCTTCGTAAAAACATCCTCTAATCGGCTGTTCATTCATATCTTCAAGATTATAAGTCGTTGGGATGGTTTTATTAATTTTAACAATCTTGAATAGCTCCGTGGTAAAATTCGCAGTGTAAGACTTTTCAAAAATATGTTTGTATTTACTTATACGTACAATATCATTTAATTGGAATTTGGGTTTACTTTGTCTTCCTCCAATTCCATTGATACCCTTGAACTTTAATTTTGTTGTTGAATCAACATTGATGGGTGCCATACCTATTGTACGATGAACTTTATTATTATATCTACTAGTTATAATTGGAAGAATATCAAGCCATTTGTGGTGACCTCTCATCGAAAATTCCTTGTAGAGCCATGCCTTTATTGTACGAATCACTCTTTCTGCTATAGCTGCCTTCTTTGTGCTAAATGTTGAATAATGATTGATATTATATTCTCGCATGAGAGATGAGAAGCTTTTATTGAAAAATTCTTTCCCTTGATCGCTTTGTATGTGTTTGGGGGAGTATTTAGCTTCTTTCAGTACATGTTTCATTGCATTAGTTACTGTACTACCTGTTTTATCTTTAACTGCTACAGTCCACAGATATTTGGAGTAACAATCTATCACTACAAGTATATATCGGTATCCTTCATTACTTTTTGCATAAGGTTGCAGTTCAGCTAAATCTATTTGCCATAGATCTGCAAAACCTTTGATGGTGGTTATTCTTCTACGAAAATTACGTCTTGCAGGTTTATGTAATTCATTAACAACTTGTCGTTTGACATCACTTATTTCATTAGTCATTCTATTTCAATATGATTAAAGAGAAAAGGTGATAATGTTACTGCATTGAATGATGATGTGACAGTGATCATTACATGTGAATATGTTAATATATTATACCTTCTTCACGTAATTCTTCAATTATTGAAATTATTTCATTATCATGTCCGGTATGTCCGGCTGACTTTGAAGCTACCAATAGTCGTAGGCGAGCAACTAACTCTTTCGGTGAATTCCAGTACACATAATTCACAGGTTTAGAATTATATATTTTCTCCATTTTCACTCGTTTGAGTGCTCCACCAATTTTACTTCTACTTCTTATTGGATATTGTCGTGAGTCTAATAGAGGTTTGATAACTTCACGAAATTTTTTAGAATTTGTATTTTTAAAACCATTCTTCAGATGATATTGTTTATATGGAGCATTCGTTATTTTCAATATTTTGGAATATACTTGACGAGTTTCTTCATTATCAACATCTTGTGGATTCTTCAAAAAAATCATATCATACAATTCTGGACTACCTGCGCATTCATATTTTTTCAATTCATTAGCATCCCAAAATGAAATGTTTCCATCTTTGAAATTTACCACTAGACTTCCCATTTTCAGCTTTTGTGTAATTGGATCCATACGTACGCCAAATGTTCCATCATATGCTGGATTTCTAGATTTTATATTATTCAAATGTTTCATCAAAACATCTTCACCACTTTCATTCATAACAGGTGAGATGTCAGGATCCGAGGAATCGATGTGGGACGATGATGGTGTTTCGAATAGAGTTGTTCTCATATCGTCTTGAAGTGTGCTCGTGTCACTATTCACAGATGATACACTACCAAAAGATTGTTTTCTTCCTATTGGAGTACTCATGGGATAATTTGAAGTAGATTGAACAGTTCCATGATTTGGTGATAACACTGGTGATTTAGAAGTAGCGTTTGATGATAAAACATTCAATGGTTTCATTATGGGCTCATACAATCTTTCAAGTGTCGTACGATTTTCAATATTATCATTCTTGATAGAGTTGAATTTCTGCCTGACAGCTTCTGTTGTCTCTACTAGTTGACGTTTCAAATTTATTTCATTGTTTTTATTTTCAGGATCTTTTTTTGTATTCATAATGCCCTTTTTTTTGAATTAAAGCTTAATTCGTTGGTGAAGTGACCACTACAATATTCAGTGATCGAATAAGTTCCAAAAACAAGATCATGGGTATATAAAACTATCGAATCCTTTGCGATATCTACCTTCATCTATTTTTCTATCCTTATCAATGACTAGAAATCCATATTGGTCCTCCCAGCATTTAACACACATCAATTGGAATTGTTTGAATGTTACATCGGGTGAAACATGATCTGAATAAATGTGATGTAAATTCGTCTCATCTTGTTTGAACATTATAATGAAATTGGTATTGTCACGCACTAACTGTTTGGGTACCCGTGAATATGTCTGTGCTAGATAAAAACAATCAACATCCTTATGACGTCCCATACAGAAATATGATCTAATAATATCTTGCTTTTCACATATCACATCATCGAAAATGAAAACAGAATTAGGCTTAGCGTCGGAGGGTTCTACTATTTCTGCATTATTGCTGAATGTATAAAAACCTAATCCTTTTATAGGTTCCAAAACACTTCGCAAGTACTGATATTTAGGTTGATTGAGTGATTTCGAATAGAGATACACATTTCTAAATCTCAGTCCTTGTGGATGTGTTAATAGTGATATCATTGCATTCGTCTTTCCACAATTTGAAGGTCCTATAATGAGTCCTCGAACTGATGATGGAAGTAGTGGACCATGTCTGAATACCTTTTGTCCATTCAATCCACAACCAAATTTCTCATCTAGATTATCTACAGCAAACTTTTCTTTCTGTTTTACAATGCGCATCGTGCCGTGGTTGGAGACTATATAAATGTTATTAGCTTATTCATTTCAATGTGTACCATCAAACGATACGGACGTATTGAAAGTGATCGTAAAATTAAAAGAGGTTGTGGTTTTGTTAATGATTTAATAAACAAACTTCCTTTCGAATTACATCTACCCGGAGGTTATCAATACTGTGGACCGGGTACAAAATTGAAACAACGTTTAGCAATATCTAATTTATGGAATCAATAAATTAGATATTGAATGCAAAAAACACGATATTCAATATTCTAAGCATCCATCCGATCTTGCAGCAAGACATTTAGCCGACAAAGAACTTGAATACAGCGCTTGGGATAGGGTTAAATCGAAGGACGCGAGTATTGGGGAAAGAGCAGCTGCATTACTTGTCACCAACATTATGAAAGCGAAAAGACATATGGGCATGGGTTGTAGTACCAATAAGAAAAAATGTAAGAGGAAACAAACGAAGAAAAATAAAATTAAAAAAGTTGCATTTGGTGCTGGGATAGTCCATAAAGTGCGAAATGTATTGAAGAAAGCTGGTGGGAATCAATTTGTGACGAATAATAGCAAAAAAGCTATCACTGTGGCATTGCAGGCGGCACGTAAATACCTTAAAGCTGCCGGTGGAAAGAAGAAAATCCGCACACCACGCATAATTCCTGTTCCCAAGATCGGTGGACTTTTACCATTGATACCAATTTTTGCTGGACTATCCGCACTAGGAAGTTTGGCGGGAGCCGCTGCTGGTATTACCAAGGCCGTGAATTCGGCAAAAGCCAGCAGAGCGGCTTTAATGGAAGCCAATCGTCACAATAAAACCATGGAGGCTGTAGCATTAGGCAAACGCGGAAGTGGAATATATCTCAAACCATACCGTAAAGGTTTAGGACTATATTTAAAACCATACAAAGCCACAAACAAAACAAAAAACTAATTGAACCCCTACCTCAGAGGCCTCTTACTGATCTCGATCTCAGTTATTATGCACAAAAAATGAAAATTCCACATTTTCGTGGTGTTTTTATGCGTGATAGATTACCATCTTCAGGTCCAAAACAAAACGAGACAGCTATTGTTAATTTAGATGGAATAAGTGGACCAGGAACACATTGGGTGGCATATAAAAAATGTGGGAAAGAAGTCACATATTTCGATAGTTTTGGAGATCTACCCCCACCATTGGAATTGACTCGATTCTTTCGAAAATGTTCGAATGTAAAAATTAAATATAACTATGATCGACAACAGAAATTTAATACAGTTCTCTGTGGTCACTTGTGCTTGCAGTTTCTCTCTAAATAATTTTCCAAATAAAAATGGATTCAACACCAAAACTGGATCGGGAGGCTATCAAGGGAATGGGGTTTTCACTTAGAATGTTTTCAAAATATGGTACCTTGAAAAAAATGGATAAAGTGATGCTTGCAAATATGCCTAAGGAAGTGATACTTGCATGTGTTGCACATGAGATTGCATATGTTTGGGAAAAGTTGCCTAAGCATCTGCAAGATGACATCGATATAATGAAACATAGATATTGTTATGAGCACCACCACCACGATCAAAATTCAGAATCGGATGTTAATGACGGTCCTATACCTCGGAAATCTATGTGTTGTATTTGTAATATAGAGGATGTGAATATTGGTATCAATAAAAATGATACTTATTACAATACAACACCTTCCAAAAAGTGTAAATTGTCTCAAATGTGCTGTTGCTGTGTACAATAATAAATTGAAATGTGTTTCAAAATATTCATCAGTCATGTCACGAAAGTTCGAGCTACAAGCTGTCGGGACAAGTGTCTTGAGTGCGGATTTTTTTCCACCAATTGAATTGGATAGGAACAGTCGTTATGGATTAGGACTTTTGGGATTCTATGGGTGCAATACAATCAATAATATAACTGAAGCTAATAACTTAGTTAGTTTTAGAATCAGTAATGACAACTCATCGATACCCCAAAAGTTGAAAATTGAAATTCCATGTGGTGCTTATGAAATAGAAGAGATCAATGCCGTCATACAGAAACATATCATGTTCAGATTGTTTCATGATAAAAAACCAAATGATGTCGTTGCAGATGATATTTTCTATCTACACGCCAATAATAATACATTCAAATGTGAAATGCGATCCAAATATGAAATTGATCTGACACATCCAAATTCAATAGCAGAAATGATGGGGTTCGCTCATGAAATATTTCCACCAAATCAGATACATGAATCATCATTACCAATAAACATTACAACTGTGAGACTTATCCGCTTAGATTGCAATATAATATCTGGTTCATATATAAATGGTGAAGAATCCCACATTCTTTTCTCATTCGATATTGATGTTGAACCTGGCTACAATCTCACTAAAGAACCACACAGTATTATATATATGCCTGTCAGTCCAGAAGGTCGTCAATTGATTCACAACATTACAGTGCGTATTTTGGATGAAAAAAATAACCTTATCGATTTTGGAAGTGAAGAAGAGATTTTCATTATTTTGGAATTGAAGAAAATCGAATAACTGTTGTTATGGGTTTCATTTATAATAGACAAAATCGCATTGAACAATCCCAAACGAGTTGCACTATCAAAAAGAAAGGTGTGCATAAAAAGAAGCTCATTCCACAAGTGTATGCTAAACAGTTAGCACATAACGCTCTGTCTGTGAGTGATCTTAAATTTTTGAAATCGATTGGATTGAAAGTGAGAAAATAACAATGGTGCTCGAAACAAACAATGAAAAGTTGAATATATTCAATGAACCAGTGCTCGATCATTCTCTCATAAGTTTACATGAGCACACATATAAGCCCTATGGATCACCGCTATTCAGGAATTCGGATGAAATCAGAATTGCAATCAATAATCAAGATGTTATACTAGATATTGCCGAGAGCTTCATTTACATAGAAGGTAAATTCACCCCCAAAGATGTAGCGAAAACATGCTATCTCTCGAATAATGCAATTGCATTTCTCTTTGACGAAATTCGTTATGAAATGGGTGGTGAACAAGTGGCTGTTGTTAGAAAACCTGGGATAACATCTACAATGAAAACCATGATATCATTTGGACAATCTCATGCTAACACATTATTGACATCTGGTTGGGGACTTTCACAATTGAAGCAAGATATCTTGGATACAAACAGTCATGTTTTTAGTGGAAAACTACCACTGAAATATTTGATGGGTTTTGCTGAAGATTACAACAAAAGTATCTTGAATGCCAAACAGGAATTGATTTTGATTATCGCTCGATCATTCAAAAACTCATATATAGGTGAGGTTGATGCTGATTTGGAAATAAATAAAATCGAATGGAAAATAAGGCATATTGTACCAGATGATAAACACAAGCTCAAACTTTTGAGTAGAATAAACAAAAGCGGTCTGAATGCCAAAATCAAGTTGGCGTATCGTATGTGGGACCTCTATGAACTACCATCATTACGTGGGACTTCTTCAGACATATGGGCCATCAAAACAACTAACGCATTGGAAACTCCTCGTTTTGTCATCATCGCATTCCAAAGTACTACCACATCTGAAGATAGAACACAAGATATTACAAAATTCACAACTGCTGATATCAATAGTATTCGAGTATACTTGAATTCTGAAGTTTATCCATATGAGCGTTGGAATTTGAATTTCGATAAAAAACTTGATGCTCCTGCTTATTATGCTTTTGAGAGTTTCCAGCGAAGTTATTATGATGAAGATATGAGTGAACCTCTGATGGACATTGGACAATTTAGAGAGAATCCACTATTCGTCATCGATTGTTCCCATCAACCGAATGCAACAAAATCATCAACTATTGATATAAAGATTGAGTTTGAGACGAGGAAGACCAAGTTTCCAGACAACACTAAAGTATATGCATTAATTTTGCATGATACAGTTTTAACATACAATGCATTGGATGGTTCAGTTCATAGCAGATATTGACACTTTTTTTTCACTCTATCATGTACTGTTTTATGATCTTTTTTTTTTTATTTGTAACTGACTTAAATCATGTATTGTATTTTATATCATATTTATTGTTTTGTAATCATTTTCTATTGTATTTCATCAGATTTAAATAAATAAAACATGAAAATAATACAAAGTTTTTTATTTGACATTATTTATGATTTACAGGAACATACAGACTATCTAAAATAACTTCTTCCTCATAATCATCATTTTCGCGACCATCTTCAATTTCCTCTCGATTTTCATCATTCAATTCAAAGTGATGAATAATCCATTCTGGCAAGTATGGTTGGAGGCTATACAGGAATCTTCTTAGGTTCAGTTCAATCATAACCTCACAAAGTTGCCACAATTCCAATTCATTATCCAAAAATTTGTTGCAAACTTCTGCACCACTCCAATAGTTCTCAGCATCACGAAGGCATAATTCGATTTGTTTTTCATCATAGCATACACTCATATCATAAACGCTTGCATGTTCGGCTCCATCACCCAACACCTTCAATTTAGACGACAAATGTTGAACCGATGATTTGAGATCTACAATATCGACCCAATCTTGACTTTCGTACTGCATCCACATCTTTAAATGGTGGAACTGAAATCGAATAAAAAAAACAATAAGCAACCTCCAATTTTTCAGTGATATAATACTCACATTCCCATTTTACTTGTAGTTACAAAGTGAGTGTATTCAACTAAGTTAGTAATGTTTATATTTCCATATAATTATCATCTAATATATGAATATTAATAAAACAATAAGAAATTCATTATAATTACTATTATTATTCAATCATATTGAATTTGACTAGAGTTATCGTTTTCACACCAAAAAAACTTTGTAAGCTATGACCTAAAGAAATTCACTATAAATTATTACTATTATTCAATCATATTGAATTTGACTAGAGATCGCGTTTTCATGCCAGCAAAACTTTGTTGGCTCTGTCCTAAATACATCATCGTATATTTACCACCTGATGAGTTGATACAAGATATATCGTCATCACTGAATTGCAACGAAATACGTTTTGGTAGCCATGTTTCAAATAATTTATCATTGCTCACATCTTGCAAAGTTAATAAAATTGATTTACCAAATCGTGTAGAATAAGTTGACATATTTTTAATTATGTACACTTCATCAATTGGCAATGATGATAAGGCCTTTTGCTCTAGTATTTCAACCTCCTGTACAATCAAATTATTAATTTTATTCAAGTCTACTTTTGAAACGGACATGATGAAAATATATATGAAAATATAAACAATTTCCAACAGACAAATACACTCACCGTCTTCCTTCTATTACGAACTGAATAACACTCTACCAATTGCTAACTGCTGCAGATATATTCGTCTACTGATTTCATAGTGTGCCAGGCATTTCTTTTATATTAAACAGTGTGAGTCACCCCCACCATGAAACCGTGAAAGATTCACATTGCTAGTTGCTATCCACTAGAGATGCCTGACGTCACAGCCAAGCCCATCTCCCAACTTGATGCGATAACAGTTGCCGGTACGAGCAAGCAATGGTCGTTGCGGTCTCGGAGAGGGTAGACGCTAGGCAAACGGTCCTCGGCTGCCGTTGTGTCACCATCGATAGCGGGGCTAGAGCGAACCTTCATCGCTTCGGGAGAGGTGAGGGCAGACCGATGAATACGCATTACTCTGCCACACGTCGTGGAGTGAACATGTCGCTCTCTAGCCGTTGAACGGTTATTGCTGTGACGTCACTCCACTACTAACTTGGTGCCCTAACACCGATGGAGCATTTATTACTTGGAGGATCTTCGAAGTATGCAGACGTATGTTTGTACATAGACAAACAAGCACATGATGAAACCCTGTACCGTGCATTCTCCTACACACACACATAAACACACAAAATCTCATATGAAAAAAAAATCTGAACGATCCATGCACCAGACACTTCAAGGTCACAACGCTTTGACTTCACTGCACAACAAAAAAACTTCACCAAACAACAACCAATAAAAAAAGCAATTAATACGTCATAGTGGTGGGGGGAGGCCGAGAATCAGCTGTAAACAACTACTGAGGTCATGTGACACAAAATATAATCAAGGTCATATGACACACATATCCCAAGGATTTGTGATGTTATTCATTGTCAATGTCGAAAGATTGGAAGTTTTCAGCTTTACATTGCAAGTAACTGACTACTTGTTCCCTCATAATGAATCAAGTAAAACCAAGGCCAAAACTCCATGTCGGAGGGTATATGACATTTCATAACACAAGGTCATATGAGATATAAATAAGTTGTGTTCATATATCGAGGTCATGTGACAAATCCTTGGGAAATATCCCAAATCCTTGGGAAATATCCCAAGGATTTGTGATGTCATTCATTGTCAATGTCGAAAGATTGGAGATTTTCAGCTTCACACTGCAAGTAACAGACCACTTGTTCCCTCATCATGAAGCAAGTAACACCGGTTGTGCAAGAAGCCGATTCAACGAGTGAACCATATTTCGTTCCTTCTGAGGATTCAGCTTATGGAGACATTCAAGTTGAAATTATCAATTCAACGGGTGTGGACAACAACTTTGATGGATATTCAGACACCACAATTGATTTGGATGAGGACCGTGGTTTCGAATTCGACGCTGACGAATACGGTCTATTTGACGACCCAAATGATAGCGACGGCGACTTTGGTGTGATGAATGAATTTTTTCCAATCTTTCGGGATTCACCCAGCCCTGACCTTATGGAACCGTATTTGGATGAAGAAATTGTACAAAATCAATTCGCCGACCCCCCAGAAATCATTATGATAGCTGATTCTCCAGATCCTGAAATAGTCGTTATCGATGATGATCAGAATGGTTAGGTTACGCTAGTGTACTCGGAGTGTACATAATTTGGTTGGTGCACACGGAATACTGCGTGATTTGGGGCAGTGTTCAACCTAAGACATTATTTTATTGAAAACTGATTACTCATATCTATCACTTATAGATGTTAGAAAAAAATTAGGTAAGTTCAATACAAAATTCAATGTGAAAAATGAATGATGAATATAAAGATAAAGCCATTTGTTTGTTTCATCTCGTTTTGTGTTGATGTTGTCTCGAAAATTTGTTGTTGCAATGATTTTTATTTTTCAAATATCTACTATCTCTGATAGGTTTTAAATTATTAATATCATTAACACGAAAAAACTACTTTTTGAGCTCTGAAAAAGAATTCAATTGAATTCAAATCGTCTACTAGAATACAATTATTTTTTAAGAAAAAAACTTGGATGTCTCAACAATATACTTTAGTTTATCATGTATATTGTGTCAATCATATTTTTTGAGAAGGACTTTTCTTCTCCATCAAAAGGTTCATTATTAAAATAACATCAACAATAGTGAAATCAATGATATTTATTATAACATTTCATTGTGGAGGGACATTGTTACAAATAATGCATGCATCTAAACGGCGAAAATTCGTCAGAGGTCTGTCACAAGATTCACACCAAGTTTGTGTTATTTCCATCATCGATATAGTGTAATGTAAATCCATATGTTCATATTCGCCTCCATTATTTCTATTTCGATGGGAATAAAATCTAAAACAACACCAACATAATGTGTGGATGCTATCATTAATGCTTCGTATACGCACATGAGAGTCCGTCACACAGTACAGATCTAAATTATTTTCCACTGTCTCACTAATGTTCATCCACCGGCTCCCTATTATAATGTTGCCATTGTCTGTCGCTGGATCATCATCAATGCCTTCATCTTCAAGTTCTGGATCCATTACACCTTCATTATCCTGCAAATTATCAGCAGCAGCTATGGCTCCACCATCTTCTTGTGCTACATCGAATATATCGATTTCTCCTCCGATGTTATCTTCTCCTTCGATAATGATGTTGGGAAGTTCGTCTTCTTCATCCGAAAACCAATTATTTTCATCTTCAAGTGTCAACCTTGTCAAAACTTCATTAATTTTTGCAGAATTCATTTTTCTTTATTTCTGAGTGAAAAGCTTGAAGTTACTAATAGTACTAGTGAAGTGAAGTTTCAGAATCAGCATTCGATTTTTATGATTTGTTCGATTGTGGAGGTGGTAGCCCCACCACTCTTCTCCCTCTATTCTCTCTATGAGTTTATGATAGGAAAAATAGGTTCATGAGAGTGCAGTTGAATTTGTCAGTTGAATATTGCACCATCTAATAGTGAATACTAATATGCCTTTTCCGAAAGAATGGAATTCAAAACCGAAAGTGTGTGGCGATCCAATTAAAATTGATAAAACTATATTTTGTAATAATTGTCAAGGTTATTGGCCTGAGACGTATATTAATCCATGTACTGGTTTGTGTCGTAGATGTGTGTTGGAGAATCCAGTTCCAGTTCCGAGTCCATTCACAATTCCGAAGACGTCAAATGATTCATCTCCTGAAGTATGCGTCCATCATCAGTGCTACAAATGTTTTACCAAAATCGTGTATAACGATATAGGAATTTGTAGAAATATGTGTGTGAATTGTGCATCAAATCGCGAGTTACTAATTCAACGTTGTATGCGTTGTGATAACTACAAAGTAGATTGTTGGAACAATTTATGTAGTATGTGTAGAAATGGATGGATATTATGTGAAAATGTTGGTGATTTCCATCCCGATGAGAACTTTCACTTCCGGGATTGTTGGTGTTTGGAGAGTGAAGATCAGATGAGGAGACTAGAAATCTATGGCAACGTTATTCGATCTTACATTCCATTGGTTATGGTGCCACCTATCACAACGAACGCTAATAATTAAACAAATGCATTAATAGATATAAATGTGATGAATAAAATCAGTTTGAATATTGTTTGTTTTTTTTACTATTTAGAATCAAAATTCAAAAAAAAAAATTCAATTTCATTTATATATCTTTATTTTTCATCAAAAACAATAATACTGCAATTACATTAATGAATTTTCATCAATCCAAGAGTTATGATCTCCAGAAAATCCCAACCATTTCACAAATAGGCGACGTCCTTTCTTTTTCAAAACTCGTTCAACCAAATATGTATTGGGATCTTTCGCTTTATTCAACTCCATTTTATAAAAGCAACCTTTGATTGGATGTCCATTCACATCTTCTAGCTCATAAGTTATAGGGTCTGTACTATTAATTTTCACAACTTTAAAAAGTTCAGTGGTGAAGTTTGCAGTATAGCCTTTGGCGAATATGTTTTTAAATTTACTAATTCGTACCATATCTCCAATTTTGAATTGACTTTTTTCACGTTTACCACTTGGCTTCTCAGATTTTGTATAAACGAACAATTTTGTAGATGGTTTTACCTCTGCAGGCTTCATGCCAATGGTGCGATGAACTTTGTTGTTATATTGATTGGTAATTTTAGGAAGAACTTTCAACCACTTGTAATGGCCTTGAAGTGAAAATTGTTTATAAAGCCAACTTTTCAAAGTTCTGATAACTCATTCGGCAATTGAAGCTTTTTTTGTGCTGAATGTTGAGTAATGATTGATATGGTGTTTTCTCATTAACGATGAAAATTTTGAATTATAGAACTCACTACCGTGATCAGATTGTAAGTTTCTCGGCACATGCTTTGCATCTTCCAACACACTTGCCATAGCTGCAGTAACTGAATCAGCAGATTTATTTTTCAACGGTTTTGACCATACATATTTTGAATAACAATTGATTACTATGAGTATGTATCTATTCCCGTTATTTTCTTTAGCATATGATTGCATTTCCATCAAATCCATCTGCCACAAGTCCGAAAATCCCTTTATTATTGTCTTTCGACGGGGAAAATTTCGACGCGCTGGCTTATGTATTTCTTTCACAATCTCCCATTTTGCATCACTCATATTACTCAAGATTATTATGTTAAGGATTCACTTCTCTACTGTTCAAGTGCAGGTTTAATTACTGACTGATCAAATTCATCAACTCGCTCAGTAAAAGTACCAATCAATTCATTTATAACGCTAATTCACATTTCCACATTCCTCAAATCATTTAGTGATGAGTCAGTTTCACAAACTGATTCTGTGTTTATGACTTTGTGATTAATAGACTAATCCTTCTTCACGTAATTCCTCAATTATGGACAATATTTCATTATCGTGGCCGGTATGACCAGCCATTCGTGAACTCCAAAGTAATCGAAGGCGATCAATCAATTCTTCGAGTTTATTCCAATATACATAATCTATATGCTTATTTCTGATATATTTTTTTGGGTTGGCGGTTTGATCATGCCAGCACCTTCTCTACTAGAGTTTGGCAGAGGGTTTCCATTGGATAATAGTGGTAGAATTATTTCACGATATCTTCCAATTATTCGATAGTAGACCCTGTTTTCTTTCATTATATTTATATGCCGCCTTTGTTAATTTGAGTATATCACCATAAGTGCTCATATCGGAAGAGGGAATATTTCCCGATGGTACCTTCATGAATATCAATTTATATAATTTTGGTGTGCCCTGATATGTGGCAATAGTTTTACCATTTTTCTTGAACACAATTTTCTCATCGATAAATTTCACATCAGCTACACCCATTTGTAAATTTCCCGTATCAGTGTTCATGTGTACTCCAAAGACTGTATCGTATGAGGGATTTCCTGATAGTAACTTTTGTATATGCATTTGTACTTCATCACCATTATCAAGTGCATTTGGTGATTCTGAATTTGAAGTTGACAATTGAGAAGATTGATGAGCCTTCGAAAAAGCACCTTTAAATTTTGGTTTCAACTCACTTTTAATTATAGTTTTAGCGGTGAATGGTGTACCACTATCTGTTTTCTGTATAACTCCATTCATTTGAGATAATCCTCCAGTATTGGCAGATATTGCTTTCAATGGTGTAATTATTGGCTCGTAGATTCTCTCGAGTGTTGATTGATCACCTTGGCGACTATTCTTGATATAATTGAATTTCTTTCGAACGGCATCCGTTGCTTCAATTAATTTTCTTTTTAAACATATTTCGTCATCATTTTTCCCCTCCATATTGTTTTCACTCCGAAAATGAGTACAATGAAGTGTTGTCTACACTATCCAGCACTTGAATGAATCAATTATTTCAAGAACATCAAGGATATATGAAAGCGTCAAATCCTTTTCGATAACGTCCATCTAGCACTTCTCGATCCTTATCAATTACTAAAAATCCATATTTATCTTTCCAACATCTCGCACACATATCTTGAAATTGTTTGAATGTAACATCTGGTGACAGATGGTCGGAAAAAATATGATTGAGATTCATATCATCTTGTTTGAACAGCACAATAAAATTTGCATTATCTCGAATCAATTGTTTTGGGACTCGTGAATATGTTTGGGCTAGATAGAAACAATCCACATTTTTATGACGACCCATACTGAAATATGATCGTATAACATCCTGTTTCTCACACATGACATCATCAAAAATGAATATCGAATCCGCTTTGGCATCTGACGGTTCTACTATTTCACCTGCGTTATTGGCGAAGGTGTAAAATCCCAATCCTCTAATTGGAGTTAGCACTTCACGTAAATACTCATATTTAGGTTGATAAAGAGATTTTGAATACAGATAAACATTTGCAAATCGTAATCCTAGAGGATGAGTCAGCAGAGAAATCATAACATTTGTTTTGCCACAATTAGAAGGTCCAATAATCAGTCCGCGAATGGATAGTGGAAGTAAAGATCCATGACGCTGTTTGACACCACTTCCCGATCCACAACTCACTTTTTCATCGAAATTATCGATGGAAAATTGTTGCTTTTGCTGTAGTATGCGCATTGTATGACAGTTGGAGACTATATAAGTAGGGTTCCATATCGATTTCTTTATTTAAATGGGGGTTATGAACCGATGCAGATCTACTAAATTGCATTCGAATAAAGTTGGTAGAGGATTGGTAAATTCACTCATTAATAATCTACCATTCGAATTACACTTACCTGGCTATCGGTATTGCGGTCCCGGCACCAAATTGCAGAAAAGATTGGTGAGAGGTGATCCAGGTGTCAATCAACTGGATGTTGCATGCAAAAAACACGATATTGCATATTCACATAATCCCAACAATCTTGTAGCTAGACACATAGCGGATCAGGAACTTGCTGAAAGTTCTTGGAATCGATTCAAGGCAAAAGACGCTTCTATTGGAGAGAAAGGAGCCGCTTGGCTAATTACAAAT
The DNA here is from genome assembly GCF_025532065.1 of Leptinotarsa decemlineata. NCBI lineage: Eukaryota > Metazoa > Arthropoda > Insecta > Coleoptera > Chrysomelidae > Leptinotarsa > Leptinotarsa decemlineata. Next base: position 686,652 of record NW_027412728.1, read on the forward strand.
ATAATGAAGGGAAAACGTCGATTTGGTATGGGTTGCAAGTCACCATCCAAGCCGTCGCGCATACAAAAAAAACGTCCTATCAAGAAAAAAAAAGCTACAAAAAAATTAAAAGATTCTAAGTTAATAGCTTTTGGATCTGGAATCGTTAAGAAAGTGCGCGATGTTTTACACAAAGCGGGAGGAAGTGAATTTATTGTCAAAAATTCTAAAAAAGCAACTGAAATTGCATTAAAAGCTGCACGCAAATATACGCGAGATGCAGGTGGCAAAAAGAGAATTCGCACACCTCGAATCATACCAATTCCTAAAATTGGTGGAATACTACCACTCATTCCAATTTTTGCTGGTTTATCAGCGTTAGGAAGTTTAGCTGGTGCTACAGCTGGCATAACGAAAGCAGTTCAAGCAGCCAGAGCGAGTAGGGAGCAGCTGAGTGAAACAAATCGACATAATAAACACATGGAGGCAATTGCTTTAGGTAAACAAGGGAGTGGTATCTACTTGAAACCTTACCGTAAAGGATTAGGACTATATCTGAAACCTCAAAATCCAAAAAACTCATAGATTTGCTACCTCAAAGAGCTCTCTCCAACATCGACCTCATCTATCACGCTAAGAAAATGATGATTCCATATTTTCGGGGGGTATATATGCGTGATGATTTACCAAAATCAGGACCACGCCGATATGAATCTGCTATAGTAAATCTGGATAGTCGACATGGCCGAGGAACACATTGGGTAGCATACAGAAAAAGCGGCACTTCTGTGAAATATTTTGATAGTTTTGGTGATTTACCCCCTCCCAAAGAATTGATTTACTATTTCTATAAGGGATCAAATTCTATCAATACTATTACTTATAACTATGAGCGTAAACAACAATTCAACACAGTATGGTGTGGTCATTTGTGTTTGAAGTTTCTCCAGAACAAATCATGGAAATAACACCAGCACAGGACAGAAAGAGTATCAAGAGGATGAGTCATTCATTGATCGCATATTCCAGAGCACGCACTTTACGAAAAATGAGTAAAGAACAACTCGCTGATATGCCGAAAGAGGTGTTGATTGGGTGTGCATCACATGAAATTGCATCTGTATGGGATAAGTTACCACAAAACCTACAAAATGATATTGATGTGATGAAGTATCAGTACTGCCAAGAGCATTACAATGATTCCAGCGGCGGCAGCAGCTGTATTTCTGATGTGAATGATGGTCCACCTACAAGAAAAATTTTCTGTTGTTATTGTAAAGTGAATGATGTGAATGTAGTCACACATAGTGATATGGATAGATCGCCGAAAAAGCAACGATTACTCCACAATTTCTGCTGTCAGCAATAAAAAGACTTGAATCAGTGAAAATTCATCAGTCATGTCACGTACGTTTTCATTGTCGGGATACTCTAGCGAGTTGAGCGCCAACTTCTACCCTCCCATCGAATTGGATGCCACCAGTAATTATGGTCTGGGATTACATGGTTTCTACTCTTACAACTCCATATTTAATGTAGATGCTAAGAATAATGTTATCGGCTATTCGCAGACAATAAACTCACCCCCCACTATTATAAAAATTCCACCTGGGGCTTATGAAATTGATGAAATCAATAAGGTGATTCAAAGATTCATCAAATCCAAAGAAGTGAAACTAGAAAATGGGGATGAAGAAAATATCAACGAAGTATTTCTCCTACTTGCAAACAACAACACTCTGAAATGCGAAATGCGCTCCAAATATTTCATCAATCTCAAACATGAAAACACCATTGCTGAACTTCTGGGGTTTGATAATAATGTGTTCGGTTGTGGTGAAACACACGAATCAACATTGCCTGTGAATATCAATAAGGTAAGAATAATTCGTGTGGATTGTAATGTTACAGCTGGAGCATATTCAAATGGTGATGAAATCCATAGCATCTTTGAATTTGATATTGATGTAGAGCCCGGTTACAAACTCACCAAAGAGCCACAAAATATTATATATATGCCAATCCAACCTGGGGGTCGTCAGTATCTCGACAATATCACTCTACGCATATTGGATGATAATGGTAAGCTGATTAATTTCAATGGTGAAAAAATAATAGTTAAATTGGAATTGATAAAGCTATAACAATCATCATTTCTCATATGTTGAATCACAACATCAATGACCGTCATAAGTGTATCACAAAAATGAGTGGAGGAAGCATCGATAAGTTTGGTCGCAGAAGTAAGGCTGTTTCAAATACTGTTTTGCGAGGACCACCTGGAGCCGGTTTCAAATTGACTTCCGATGGAAACTTCGATATGGAAAATAAACGTTTGAAAAATATAGCACAACCTGAAGAGAGTACGGATTGTGTTAATCGTGATTATGTTGGTTTTTACATCTCAAAGATTAGAAGAGAAATAGATTCTGACATTGATAAAATTAATTTGAGATTAGATAGAGTAGAAACACATTCCTCATCTGTTAGAAAAGATCTCATTGCGCTTGGACTGAAGTTAGTAGAAACTGTGAGAAATTGTGAGCATATGGAAAAGGATATCAAATCGATGCAATCTGATTTGAAAAAACAACCCTCGATAAGTATCCAAACAATTGACCAAAAACGATGGTGAGCGATGATCATCTGTGAAAAAATCAATATAAAGCTGAAACTGATAAAATAGTAACTCAGTATTTATTACTTCCCAGCGCTGTGCAGATGATAATATTTGATGAAGATATAAACTCCACAAGTATTGTAAAAAAAAATGGGATTGTGCTTTAATAGTCATCGATTGCAGCAGCGGCAGCTGATGAATCAACGTAATGCATTTGGTGGAGAGTATAGTCATGTGCATTTAAAGGAGGGGAAATCTAAAAGTCGATTCATTCCACATATGTTAGCCAAACGGTCAAGATATAGAATAAGTGCTAGTAGCGTGAACTTTCTCAAATCCATTGGTTTGAAGGTGCGATATAAAAAATAGTAATAACATGGCTACCATCACCACAAGTGATAAATTGGAGGTATTCGAAGAGCCAATGTTCGACCATTCCCTCATTAGCCATCATGAGCATACATATAAGCCGTATGGTTCACCATATTACAAAAATTCAGATGAAATAAGAATTCCAATCAATTTTCAAGATCTTATACTGGATATAGCAGACAGTTACATTTATATCGAGGGGAAGTTCACACCATCTGATACCACGAAGCAGTGCTACCTATCCAATAACGCCCTCGCTTTTCTCTTCGATGAAATTCGCTATGAAATGGGGGGTGAACAAGTGGTCGTTGTTCGAAAACCTGGTATAACTACAATAATGAAAACGATGATATCATTCGGACAAACACAAGCAAATTCACTACTACCGATAGGATGGGGTCTTGATGTGAATAAACAAGATATATTGGATTCCGTCAGCAATGTATTCAGCGGCAAATTACCCTTGAAGTATCTCATGGGTTTTGCTGAAGATTACAATAAAGGGATATTGAATGTGAAGCAGGAGCTCATTTTGATTATAGCACGCTCATTCAAAAATTCATTCATAGGAGAAGTTGATGCAGATTTAGAAATCAATAAAATAGAATGGAGAATCAGACACATTGTGCCGGAAGATCGCCAAAAATTGAAACTATTGAATCGCATCAATGAAAATTCTAATAATGCTAAAGTGAAGGTGGCTTATCGTATGTGGGACCTTTATGAATTACCCACACTTCGTGATACATCCTCAGATATATGGGCTGTGAAGACAACCAACAGTCTCGAAAGACCACGATATATCATTATCGGCTTTCAAAATACTAATCAATCCGAAAATATATCAAAAGATGTAACTAAATTCTCACATGTGAATATTAATAATATTCGACTATCTCTGAACTCTGAAGTATATCCATATGAGCGTTGGAATCTGGATTTCGATAAGAAGTTAGACTCATCAGCCTACTATGCATATGAAAACTTCCAACGCAGCTACTACGATAAAATTATGAGTGAGCCGATGATGGATATTGGCAGCTTTCGCAACAATCCACTATTCATCATCGACTGCTCCCATCAACCCGATGCTATGAAGTTTCCAGCAAACACCAAAATATATGCACTCATCCTCCACGATGCTGTTTTATCATATAATGCTCTTAACGGCTCTGTTCAGACTGGATTATAATAAGATTGACATGTAATTCATCATGAAATATTCGATAAATAATAAAACAATCAATAATTATTTTGTGTCTTTTATTCACTAGATATAGGCAAATATGCAACATTATTTTATTCATACCATATACAACAGATTTCAATTATTTACATCACCATCAGTTAATGATTCTTCCAGTTGTGGCTTAGGACTTCGCGGTTCCAATTAATATTTCTCTATAATATTCTGCGGCAGGTATGTGCATATATCGTAAAGAAAATGTTTCAAGTCTGCTTCAATTATTAGCTTACAGAAGTCATCCAAATTCCTGCTTCCATACGAATATTTATGACACAATGCCACACCAAGTTCATACTTTTCACTAAGCTCCAAAAGTTTTCGCACCTCCTCAGCATCATAACATACACTTAAATCATAATTTGATGAATGTAGAGCGTCAAAACTCAGATCAGCCATTTCCCAAGCCATTTTTCTTATGGCAGAATCCAAATCCACAGCTTCCGGCCACTCTTGTGCTGAATATTGCATCCACATATTTGCAGAATGAACAGCTCTGAAAAAACACAAATCACATTCATTAGTTTGGGAGATATATTGTGAATGGAAAAAAAAACACTCACTTGAAATTTGACCATGATTGAAGCGAGAGAGTTGATACATATTTCATATAAATAAACCATATTTTCACTATTTACAAAGAGAATAAAGACACAATCAACACCATCAATCTAAAATATCAAATTTTACCAATGAGCGGGTCTTGGCACCAGGATAATCCTGAGAACTTTGACCCATATATGTAAAAATGAATTTAGATTTGGTTGAATTCACTTCACGAATGATGTCCTCTGTGAATTGCTCTGTGACACGTTTTGGTAGCCACGATTTGTAGGAAGTATTACTTTCCTCATCCAATAAAACTACTTGGATGGATTTACCATATCGTGTAGAAAGCATAGTCATTTTTTCAATTTTATAACCCTTATCGACAATCAATGATTTTATGGATCTCTGCTCTAAAACTTCATTTTGTTGATTAATTGCAAAATTAATCTTTTCAATGTCAAATTTCAAATTATCCATTTCAAAAAAAATAGTGAAAATTACAGTTTAAGAATATAAAAAATATGTTCACCTCTATGACGATGTCAACACTCACTACTTGGATTGCTAGTTACTTCTCGTTATCACCTTGAAACTCAACAAATACTAATCACCTATTCGAACACTTGAGATTATATGAACTGAATGTGAAAGTATGAAACTCCATACTTATAGAAAAATTATCAGGAGGGAAGGGGTTCAAGGTTACATCTTCTTTATATTTGAGCTCATGTATCAAGGGCAAAGCCGGTTGTCTATCCACACTTTGTGTTCAAGGTCATATGACGTGTTCCGAGGTCAATATCGATCAGAATTTTCTCCCAAGGTCATATGACGTGTTCGTAGCTCGAAATCGCTTAGGAAATTTCCAAGGTCATGTGACCATGCAAGGCCAAATCACACACATCTCAATGCCAGTCATGGGCGGAGAGTAAAAAAGGGGTTTCACCTCATCATGTTACACACAACTCAAGGTCAACTCATAGACAGAGAATAAAAAAACGAATCAAGGTCACAGTCAGTGGTGTGTATCTGGGGGGGCATACCCTTGGGGGGAGGTCCAGACCCGTCTTTCCCCCTCTACTGCAGTTATTGCTCGAAATTTCGAAAATCGGTAAGGAGAAAAGATGACTGTTTTTTCATTTTTTACCCATATACCAATTTTTAGCTCTCTAGTACAAACTTAGTTTTTTTACAGTTTTTCGAAAATTTGACATTTGCCGATTTCTCAAATTTAGCCAAACCTCAACAAAGTTAGTGCTTTATGCCTAACTTATCTTTCCAACGCATTTTTATTACCAATTGCAATTCTAAATACAACTTATTTCGCAAAAATTTAAAACACCAGAAAAAATTATGCCAAAAATGATGCCAAGTTGATACAGTTTTTAAAAACAGATAAATATTTCACTTTATTTCTACTTTTTGCGAAATAGCTTGATACATAAGCATTATTAAAAAACAATATCAATGAAAAGTCAATAATTTATTCTTTACTGCACTTTTCAAACAGTTAAACTTTGATTTACTAATCACGAAAAATTACAACGCAATTAAACTAAGGGAAGGAATTATACGAAAGTAATTTCACATTTACTAAATATCTTTCATGAGGTATGAATGAACAAAATTACTTCAGAAATCAATTTAGATTTTGTTGCCTAGAAAACTAAACCGTAAAAAATTCTAACAAACATCTGTTAAAATAAAGTTATAATTTAAATTAAGAACACTAAATCAAATCGAAACATATGCCTAAACCATGTAAATACCAATAGAAATACAAAATAAAAAGTCACATTTCGGTGTGCCTTCCACCACGTTCAATGCAATCAATTGTCCTTTTTAAAACATCTTTAACTGCATTCTTTATACTACGGGGTTTCGTGCTTACAACACATTCTTGAATAACTACCTCTAAATGGTTTATATCTCAAAGAGGTCTTTGCTTATACACCTTTTGTTGTAAGTAACCCCACAAGAAGAAATCTAGTGGGGTTATATCAGGAGATTTAGGCGGCCAAAAGTGTTCCATATTGCGACTGATTACTTTGCTCCTAAATATTTCCAAAAGACGCTCTTTAACCACCCTTGTAGTATGGATAAGTGCACCATCACACTGATACCACACAACATTTCTTACTTGAAGGGGCATATTATCCAAAACTTCAGATAGTTCGATATTCACAAGGTTTAGGTAGCCCGCAGAATTTAAATTATGTCTAAAAAAGTATGGTCCTATAATTTGATCGTTTAATATGCCACACCATACATTCGTCTTAAACGAATATGGATCTCGACATTCGATTACAAAATGTGGGTTTTCTTTTGCCCACCACCTGCAGTTTTGCGAGCTCACAACGCCATTTGAAGAAAAGGTCGCTTCATCTGTCCATAAAATTTGATAAGGAAAATGATAATTTTCTTCTTTTTCCCCTTGAAACCAAAAAGAAAAATACAAGCGCATATCGAAGTCCCTTCTTTTAATGTATTGATAAATTTCGGTTTATAAGGCGTAAATTTATTTTTGTGTAAAATACATCTGTTCTATCTGCAATATCTGGAATACTTGTTTTTTATGTTCTACGACATCCAAACATATTTCAAATTCCACTTCTTCAGTATGCCTAGAAGGCTGATGTGCTTTTCTAAAATTACCCTCAACCGAGCCAGTAGATTTAAACTTGGCTATTATCCTGCTAACTGTTGACTGATGAATATTTCTTGCAGGATATCTGGCATTGAAAATATCAGCTAATTGTCGGTGACCGGTATTCTCGCCGCATATTAAAACGATTTCAATTTTATCTTGAAGATTCAGCATTTTTAACAACACACTAGACAACGAATAAACTATTTTAAATCTGAAACTGATAAACACTATTTTGAGTTATTCAACAAATGTCATATGACAATAAAATATTTTGCTTATTCAGTTCAGTTCAATTGTTTCCACAGTACCCTTAGTTTGATTTCGTTGTAATCAACTTTGCATCATTTTTGGCGTAATTTTTTCTGGTGTTTGAAATTTTTGCGAAATAAGTTGTATTTAGAATTGCAATTGGTGATAAAAATGTGTTGGAAAGATGAGTTAGGCATAGAGCACTAACTTTGTTGAGGTTTGGCTAAATTTGAGAAATCGGAAAATGTCAAATTTTCGAAAAACTGTAAAAAAACTAAATTTGTACTAGTGAGCTAAAAAATGGGTTAAAAATGAACAAACAATCATCTTTTCTCTTTACCGATTTTCGAAATTTCGAGCAATAACTGCTTTTCTGAACATTTTTTGGAAAAAATGTCAAATTTGACAGGGAAGAAAAATCACTTGACCGGTCATATGCATGTCATCTGGCATCATTTTTGAAGCACAACCTAATTGAGATATCAAAATTTGCTTGAAGAGATGAACAAAAAAAAATCACATTTGATGCGGACTTTATGTGTGACACTGTATATTCAAAGTTTTTCGGAGTATTTCAGTAAGTATATAATGAATTCATTCTTGATCATTTTGTACGAGTAGAGTAAGCTTTAAGCGGCAAGTATATTCGTAGTGGGGACTTTGTTCTTCCCCGACAGTTCCGATGACCAGATCTCTCGGAGATTGTGCTTATACATGCCACGGAAGAGGTCTTCACTGCTAGTATCACTTGTGAGTGATGTTATTCCACCCTGAAGTGAGTGAACGTCTCTCCGGCAGCAAGATGCCACAGTTATATCCTCGAGTATTTCTGAGCGCATCTCATAATGACAAAAGTGAAATGCAAAGAAAAAAGTAATCAACCCTGTTTAGACTCTAGCATGATCAGATATTATGGTAGCGGGTCCGCTAGAGTTATTTCAGTTATTCAAAGTAGGCTCACTATTTTGTCGAGTACTGCAAGGCATCTAAGACAAATGCAAGATGTGCTCATGTGATAATGTATCAAATGCCTCGCAATAATAGATCCAGGTCATAGAGAGATTATGCCTATACTATATCGAGTCCTACGATACACAATTTTTTAGCAGATTCTCCCAACATCCAGCGACTACTCTCTTCGATATTTTCTGTTTCTATATACTCGGTCAACTGAGGTTAATATTCGTGTGTGTATATGAAGCCGGTAAACAACTCATAACATGAATTCAAACATGTTATCGCTATGTATTGGTTAGGAATCGACAAATCATCACTATTAGGGATGAGAACGATCCGCCCTTGATTGAAATATCTGTTCAAATGGCAAAAAGTGCTTGGTATTTTTTTCACCAATAAGTGTTCAGCTCATCTGGGCCTGGTGCAGTAAAGTTTTCAGAATCCACAAGGGCTCTTCTAACATCATCCGGAGTTATGAAAGTTCATTGAGTTCAGTATATTGAAGTATATTGAATTTTTGAGTTGCGTTAGGGATGGAATGTCTACGTTGAGTGATTATGGATGTTCGGTGGTCTGCAGTACACTTCGACCCTATGTGTAATGGATACGTCGTAATTTGGTGTATATTCACAGCACTGCGGGCGTAAAAGTTTTGTTGTCCGTCACACAATACGCATATTGTCTCGCCAACGTGATTATAGCATCCATCCTGGGTACCCGTCGTTTTATCATTCGAACCGCTGAGCCGCGCTTTCGTTCTCTCGATTCGAAAAGTGATTGTACGACGACGGTGTTGATTTGTCAGATGCCAATCTTTTCTGTAAGAATAGTATGAATCTCTGCTTCCAAACAAGCCAGTTCTTGTAGCTTCAGCTTCAATGAAGGACCGTGGGTGTTCTTATTATCTAATAATAATAATAATAATAATAGGTCTTTATTCCCATAATGATACATTAAATAAACGGGAAAGGCTGAAGATCAGTTGGTTGCACCAAAAGATGCAACCTCTGTTTTTCATCTTAGGCCAAAAAAAAGAACTATATATACGTGTATACACAATACATATACACATATATGTACCCATATACACACATTCACATATGTAATGCAAAAAAACGAGAAAAAAATCTGCAGAAAAAATAACAGAGAAAAATATTCAAAACTATTTACAAATTGTTGAGTGAAAGTATTAAATGTATAATTGACATAATAGTATATTAGACATAATTATAAACGGTTTGAAAAAAGAAGGTAGTAACGTTACGAACCACCATTCTTATTGACAATGGATGTACACTCGTGCGATCTGGTATGAAAAATATTTTTTGAATAGTTCTGTACGGTGTATGGGGGGTGTTAGTCTTCCCCTGTAACGAATGTTGATATTGTGGACATCTGAACGGTATGACAATTTCTTGTATAAATATTTGGGAGCTTGTTCAGTGATAATTTCATGATATAGACAAGCAGCATGTAATGATTGCCGTTTTGCCATATTGAGTCAGTTGGTATCTTTGAGTTTATGAGATATATGTTGGCCACGTTTGATGCCGTGTATTAGACGTAGACAATTGTTTTGATCAACCTGAATTCTTATCTTCATAATCAATGCATGGTCCATAGACTGTGCTTCCAAAATTAAATCTGGATAATACAAGAGATTCACAGAGTATGGTTTTTACTTTTTTGTTGAGACATTGTCTGTTGGTTGAATCAAGGATGATCAATGAGGCTATGTCTTCAATTAGCATCTGCATTGCAGTAATCATGTCCAAAGGGTGGAATGAAATATGTAATTGTGTATCATAAGCGTATAGGTTTATTTTGAAGTATTTGATTACGTTCACAAAGTTTGAGGTATATAATATAAATAGAAGAGGACCTAAAATCGAGCCTTGTGGAACATCGCGATTTATCTTCAATGGACTGGATACTATATTATCTAGTTTGATACTTTGCACTCGCTCGCTCAAATATATATATATATATATATATATATATATATATATATATATATATATATATATATATATATATATATATATATATATATATATATATATATATATATATAGAAAGAGAAGTTAATATCGGACATAGCACTCATGAAAGTGGCAAACCATAGACACGTGTTTCGGGCTTTTGGCCCATCATCAGTATGGTGCAGCCAAGTGTAAGGATGGGCAACACTTGGTTACCAAAAGATAGAAATACAAATGCACGGAGCCACCAACAGGAGCCAACCGCACATTTGTGGTTTCAGATGATAGATCTTGTGTTTACAAGAAAACTATCAAAATCACCACGGAGGCAGTTACAGCTACCTGCGTGACATCCGGGTCCAGGAAATTATACAAATAGGAAAGTTATTGAGTGTCTTGATATAGAAAGAGAAGTTAATATCGGACATAGCACTCATGAAAGTGGCAAACCATAGACACGTGTTTCGGGCTTTTGGCCCATCATCAGTATGGTGCAGCCAAGTGTAAGGATGGGCAACACTTGGTTACCAAAAGATAGAAATACAAATGCACGGTTGGCTCCTGTTGGTGGCTCCGTGCATTTGTATTTCTATCTTTTGGTAACCAAGTGTTGCCCATCCTTACACTTGGCTGCACCATACTGATGATGGGCCAAAAGCCCGAAACACGTGTCTATGGTTTGCCACTTTCATGAGTGCTATGTCCGATATTAACTTCTCTTTCTATATCAAGACACTCAATAACTTTCCTATTTATATATATATATATATATATATATATATATATATATATATATATATATATATATATATATATATATATATATAAATATAAACATCTCAGTGTTTCTTTATTTTTTAGGAGAATCAAAATTTTTCTAGATTTTTTCAGAATAACAGGTATATCGTTGTATGCCTTCGAAGCACTATGATATGGACCAAATTAATTTCCTACAAGATATCTCCGTTTCTTCTACTATATATTTGAAACTTGGAATATGTTTGATTTTGTGATTTCACAACATAATGATAAGTTGATACAATACTTTCAGAGCTCTTTACGACCCAGTCTGGGTGCATTGTAAATCAAGTTTACAATCGTTGGCCAAAATGTCATCATCAAATGAAGTCTGAGTTACGTAAAACATTATTTTTATTCGAAAGGACTAGAGAGTGGCGACATTTAGATTTTATAATTTGAACCTCAAACTCAGAAAAAACATAGATAGATTTTACTCTATAAATGAGAAATTGAGAGATATACTTTGAACTTCACAGCTTATTTTTTATCCTGAAATTCAACAACATTTTTTGTTTTTCATAACACGAACAATATACGGGTACAAAAATAACTAATAATGAATATCTAACATTATCCCAAACTATCTTGTTTATTCACTTTTCGACCTTATCTATCAACAGCTGGGCCTTGATTGACTTCTTTTTTTCTTCTCTTTGAATATCTGCTCATCATTTTCCCTTTCGTCCTTCTTCTTTTATTCATTCTCCTCTAGAATTTCGCAATATTGCAATCATCCGAATTTTTGTTTCCGTAACTTTTCTCTTCAGATTCAATTTCCAGAGAATATTATCTCCGAATTGGTCGAATTAGTTTTCCGCGTTTCCATTCGATTCTTGCTACTCTATGGATCCCGTCTCTTTCAGAAAACAGTTTTAATTTTTTCCATAGAAGCCAGTCAGTTTGCTTCTTGTTATATGTGTCAATGAGTATAATATCACTCACTTTCAGATTATCTATCAATTTTTGACCGGTATGGACCAATTCTACTGGATACTCTTTTTTGAATCTACTACTTAATTTAATATTTTTATCAAGATATGTCTGGCTACTATGTCCAATTTAGGAATCTCCGTATAGGATGTTGGTATTGGTAAACATGGAAGATGTTATAGGCACTAAAACTTCTTCATCATTAGATATATATATATATATATATATATATATATATATATATATATATATGTCAGTGGAAAGAAGTTTATAGTTGCCTCGCAATCACACAACACAGTCATAAATTCATCATAATAAACTGAACATTTTCCTAAATTCCGCCGCAACTGCTCTTTTATTATCATCATCATTCGTTCATGCTATTCGGGAGTAACAATTTGTGAAAAAGAACTTCCAATATCAACAATTACTCCTATTTTACTTATTCCGAAATGTATAAGAAGTGAGGGTATCATTTCAATTAAATTTGGACTCTTTTCCAAACATTGAATAAGTCCCCTTTCATCTTCAGCTGAGTCGTCAAATACAGGTCTAACCTTCGTTGTCTTATATACGTCTTTCAAAACAGCATGGTGTGGTAAGTAATTGTGTCACGTTTTCACTGTCTTCTACACCTTCCACTATAATTTCTAAGTTTCTACCATTCTCTCAAAAGTATGTCGTAATCCTCTAACTCACCAATAGCCTTGAGTTTTTTTGTTCTCGACATAAATCTTGGACAGGTTACTTCTTCATTATTTAAAATTGTAGAATGGCTTTCCTGCCATGGTAAATGTATCTCATATCTGCTCTCTGGATACCAAATAACTGACTCGTTGAAATGCTTGGAAACTTCCTCTTCATAGTCATCTCGTGTATTTATCTCTGCTGAAAGTAAGAATTGAATCAAGAAAAAAAACCCTGAAATAAATCATTGTACATATTATTAGATGATGGAAGTCCGAACTAATGAAATTTATTCAAAAAAAGAATTATATAACTTTTGCTAGTATGGTTGGTTTGGGCAAGAAAAATATAATTTTTTCGCATTATTATTTTCGTCAATTGGAAGTTTTTGAGCCTTCAAATAATCTTGTGTTTTATGTGATGTCGTGTAACAGAATAAACAATAGGTTTTTCACCTTCTCTTGAATAATTTTTTGTATTCAATGTATCAAGAGCAGTGGAATATAATTCAAGCTCACCTGTTTTCGGAGTGAACTTCAACATATCATTGTTTCTAGTCTATTTTCTGTCCTTTCGGAATCCCTTTTGTGCAAAATTCAAACGCTTCTTCGATTTCACTTCAAATTTCAGAGAATCCAACAATGAATTCAAGTAATTAGTATCTTTAAAACTTTCTGAATCACTCTATTTTTGATTTTCCAGGTCATAACTGGGATGTCTCTCCCAAATTTCCAACAGCTCATCAGATAACTCCGACTGCACTAAAGAAACAACATATCTGCGTATCAAGTGACTCTATCGCTCCTAACTGGGTTTCTAGTTTGTCATAAAGAGTGGATAAAGACATACCTGCTTCACTTCTCGAAGTCATTTGTTTGAGTACAAGATTCAGTAGCTCTCTCACGTAAATCTCGATCAAAAATTCGTCTCTAGCAAAACAGGTCTTCAACTGGTCAATGCCTTTTCCGTAGTTTGGTCCAGAAGAAAGATATACTTTTGACTTTTCAACTTATCATTTCATTTTGACATTCAGCAACATTTTTCGTTTTCCATAACACTAGCAATATACGACACCTCAAAAATAACTGATAATGATGATCTAACAATTACCACTATAAGAAACTGCAGAAGTCAACATACGAATATTAGTTATTTTCACAAATGTCAGCTTTCCAAAATAATTGAAAATATTTGTTCAGTATTACAAACACATTCGGTAAAAAGCAACGCTTCCCAGAAGTTCCAGAAATGACAGTGGAATGGCAGCAAACTCAGAATCGGTGAATTGATACTTGATCATGATACATATAATATTTTCATTTCTATATTCGTAAATTTCTCTCTCCATTGTGCGTTGAAATCATTCTTCAATTTGGCAATATCAGAATCATTTTTTTCACGATATTACATCACATCAACTGAATCACATGGAAAACTGTAAACAGAGTGAGTAAGGGCTTGTTACGTAATAAATTTAACAGCTTTGAACTGTACAAAAAACAACTATATCAAATGGTTACGTAAACAAGGTGAAGCAAAGGGTTATGCTCACAGCTAGCCTGAACAGGGAGAGAGGGGTAGTAGTTGTTTACAGCTGATTCTCGGCCTCCCCCCACCACTATGACGTATTAATTGCTTTTTTTATTGGTTGTTGTTTGGTGAAGTTTTTTTTGTTGTGCAGTGAAGTCAAGGCGTTGTGACCTTGAAGTGTCTGGTGCATGGATCGTTCAGATTTTTTTTTCATATGAGATTTTGTGTGTTTATGTGTGTGTGTAGGAGAATGCACGGTACAGGGTTTCATCATGTGCTTGTTTGTCTATGTACAAACATACGTCTGCATACTTCGAAGATCCTCCAAGTAATAAATGCTCCATCGGTGTTAGGGCACCAAGTTAGTAGTGGAGTGACGTCACAGCAATAACCGTTCAACGGCTAGAGAGCGACATGTTCACTCCACGACGTGTGGCAGAGTAATGCGTATTCATCGGTCTGCCCTCACCTCTCCTGAAGCGATGAAGGTTCGCTCTAGCCCCGCTATCCATGGTGACACAACGGCAGCCGAGGACTGTTTGCCTAGCGTCTACCCTCTCCGAGACCGCAACGACCACTGCTTGCTCGTACCGGCAACTGTTATCGCATCAAGTTGGGAGATGGGCTTGGCTGTGACGTCAGGCATCTCTAGTGGATAGCAACTAGCAATGTGAATCTTTCACGGTTTCATGGTGGGGGTGACTCACACTGTTTAATATAAAAGAAATGCCTGGCACACTATGAAATCAGTAGACGAATATATCTGCAGCAGTTAGCAATTGGTAGAGTGTTATTCAGTTCGTAATAGAAGGAAGACGGTGAGTGTATTTGTCTGTTGGAAATTGTTTATATTTTCATATATATTTTCATCATGTCCGTTTCAAAAGTAGACTTGAATAAAATTAATAATTTGATTGTACAGGAGGTTGAAATACTAGAGCAAAAGGCCTTATCATCATTGCCAATTGATGAAGTGTACATAATTAAAAATATGTCAACTTATTCTACACGATTTGGTAAATCAATTTTATTAACTTTGCAAGATGTGAGCAATGATAAATTATTTAAAACATGGCTACCAAAACGTATTTCGTTGCAATTCAGTGATGACGATATATCTTGTATCAACTCATCAGGTGGTAAATATACGATGATGTATTTAGGACAGAGCCAACAAAGTTTTGCTGGCATGAAAACGCGATCTCTAGTCAAATTCAATATGATTGAATAATAGTAATAATTTATAGTGAATTTCTTTAGGTCATAGCTTACAAAGTTTTTTTTGGTGTGAAAACGATAACTCTAGTCAAATTCAATATGATTGAATAATAATAGTAATTATAATGAATTTCTTATTGTTTTATTAATATTCATATATTAGATGATAATTATATGGAAATATAAACATTACTAACTTAGTTGAATACACTCACTTTGTAACTACAAGTAAAATGGGAATGTGAGTATTATATCACTGAAAAATTGGAGGTTGCTTATTGTTTTTTTTTTTTGTTCGATTTCAGTTCCACCATTTAAAGATGTGGATGCAGTACGCAAGTCAAGATTGGGTCGATATTGTAGATCTCAAATCATCGGTTCAACATTTGTCGTCTAAATTGAAGGTGTTGGGTGATGGAGCCGAACATGCAAGCGTTTATGATATGAGTGTATGCTATGATGAAAAACAAATCGAATTATGCCTTCGTGATGCTGAGAACTATTGGAGTGGTGCAGAAGTTTGCAACAAATTTTTGGATAATGAATTGGAATTGTGGCAACTTTGTGAGGTTATGATTGAACTGAACCTAAGAAGATTCCTGTATAGCCTCCAACCATACTTGCCAGAATGGATTATTCATCACTTTGAATTGAATGATGAAAATCGAGAGGAAATTGAAGATGGTCGCGAAAATGATGATTATGAGGAAGAAGTTATTTTAGATAGTCTGTATGTTCCTGTGAATCATAAATAATGTCAAATAAAAAACTTTGTATTATTTTCATGTTTTATTTATTTAAATCTGATGAAATACAATAGAAAATGATTACAAAACAATAAATATGATATAAAATACAATACATGATATAAGTCAGTTACAAATAAAAAAAAAAGATCATAAAACAGTACATGATAGAGTGAAAAAAAAAGTGTCAATATCTGCTATGAACTGAACCATCCAATGCATTGTATGTTAAAACTGTATCATGCAAAATTAATGCATATACTTTAGTGTTGTCTGGAAACTTGGTCTTCCTCGTCTCAAACTCAATCTTTATATCAATAGTTGATGATTTTGTTGCATTCGGTTGATGGGAACAATCGATGACGAATAGTGGATTCTCTCTAAATTGTCCAATGTCCATCAGAGGTTCACTCATATCTTTATCATAATAACTTCGCTGGAAACTCTCAAAAGCATAATAAGCAGGAGCATCAAGTTTTTTATCGAAATTCAAATTCCAACGCTCATATGGATAAACTTCAGAATTCAAGTATACTCGAATACTATTGATATCAGCAGTTGTGAATTTTGTAATATCTTGTGTTCTATCTTCAGATGTGGTAGTACTTTGGAATGCGATGATGACAAAACGAGGAGTTTCCAATGCGTTAGTTGTTTTGATGGCCCATATGTCTGAAGAAGTCCCACGTAATGATGGTAGTTCATAGAGGTCCCACATACGATACGCCAACTTGATTTTGGCATTCAGACCGCTTTTGTTTATTCTACTCAAAAGTTTGAGCTTGTGTTTATCATCTGGTACAATATGCCTTATTTTCCATTCGATTTTATTTATTTCCAAATCAGCATCAACCTCACCTATATATGAGTTTTTGAATGATCGAGCGATAATCAAAATCAATTCCTGTTTGGCATTCAAGATACTTTTGTTGTAATCTTCAGCAAAACCCATCAAATATTTCAGTGGTAGTTTTCCACTAAAAACATGACTGTTTGTATCCAAGATATCTTGCTTCAATTGTGAAAGTCCCCAACCAGATGTCAATAATGTGTTAGCATGAGATTGTCCAAATGATATCATGGTTTTCATTGTAGATGTTATCCCAGGTTTTCTAACAACAGCCACTTGTTCACCTCCCATTTCATAACGAATTTCGTCAAAGAGAAATGCAATTGCATTATTCGAGAGATAGCATGTTTTCGCTACATCTTTGGGGGTGAATTTACCTTCTATGTAAATGAAGCTCTCGGCAATATCTAGTATAACATCTTGATTATTGATTGCAATTCTGATTTCATCCGAATTCCTGAATAGCGGTGATCCATAGGGCTTATATGTGTGCTCATGTAAACTTATGAGAGAATGATCGAGCACTGGTTCATTGAATATATTCAACTTTTCATTGTTTGTTTCGAGCACCATTGTTATTTTCTCACTTTCAATCCAATCGATTTCAAAAATTTAAGATCACTCACAGACAGAGCGTTATGTGCTAACTGTTTAGCATACACTTGTGGAATGAGCTTCTTTTTATGCACACCTTTCTTTTTGATAGTGCAACTCGTTTGGGATTGTTCAATGCGATTTTGTCTATTATAAATGAAACCCATAACAACAGTTATTCGATTTTCTTCAATTCCAAAATAATGAAAATCTCTTCTTCACTTCCAAAATCGATAAGGTTATTTTTTTCATCCAAAATACGCACTGTAATGTTGTGAATCAATTGACGACCTTCTGGACTGACAGGCATATATATAATACTGTGTGGTTCTTTAGTGAGATTGTAGCCAGGTTCAACATCAATATCGAATGAGAAAAGAATGTGGGATTCTTCACCATTTATATATGAACCAGATATTATATTGCAATCTAAGCGGATAAGTCTCACAGTTGTAATGTTTATTGGTAATGATGATTCATGTATCTGATTTGGTGGAAATATTTCATGAGCGAACCCCATCATTTCTGCTATTGAATTTGGATGTGTCAGATCAATTTCATATTTGGATCGCATTTCACATTTGAATGTATTATTATTGGCGTGTAGATAGAAAATATCATCTGCAACGACATCATTTGGTTTTTTATCATGAAACAATCTGAACATGATATGTTTCTGTATGACGGCATTGATCTCTTCTATTTCATAAGCACCACATGGAATTTCAATTGTCAACTTTTGGGGTATCGATGAGTTGTCATTACTGATTCTAAAACTAACTAAGTTATTAGCTTCAGTTATATTATTGATTGTATTGCATCCATAGAATCCCAAAAGTCCTAATCCATAACGACTGTTCCTATCCAATTCAATTGGTGGAAAAAAATCCGCACTCAAGACACTTGTCCCGACAGCTTGTAGCTCGAACTTTCGTGACATGACTGATGAATATTTTGAAACACATTTCAATTTATTATTGTACACAGCAACAGCACATTTGAGACAATTTACACTTTTTGGAAGGTGTTGTATTGTAATAAGTATCATTTTTATTGATACCAATATTCACATCCTCTATATTACAAATACAACACATAGATTTCCGAGGTATAGGACCGTCATTAACATCCGATTCTGAATTTTGATCGTGGTGGTGGTGCTCATAACAATATCTATGTTTCATTATATCGATGTCATCTTGCAGATGCTTAGGCAACTTTTCCCAAACATATGCAATCTCATGTGCAACACATGCAAGTATCACTTCCTTAGGCATATTTGCAAGCATCACTTTATCCATTTTTTTCAAGGTACCATATTTTGAAAACATTCTAAGTGAAAACCCCATTCCCTTGATAGCCTCCCGATCCAGTTTTGGTGTTGAATCCATTTTTATTTGGAAAATTATTTAGAGAGAAACTGCAAGCACAAGTGACCACAGAGAACTGTATTAAATTTCTGTTGTCGATCATAGTTATATTTGATTTTTACATTCGAACATTTTCGAAAGAATCGAGTCAATTCCAATGGTGGGGGTAGATCTCCAAAACTATCGAAATATGTGACTTCTTTCCCACATTTTTTATATGCCACCCAATGTGTTCCTGGTCCACTTATTCCATCTAAATTAACAATAGCTGTCTCGTTTTGTTTTGGACCTGAAGATGGTAATCTATCACGCATAAAAACACCACGAAAATGTGGAATTTTCATTTTTTGTGCATAATAACTGAGATCGAGATCAGTAAGAGGCCTCTGAGGTAGGGGTTCAATTAGTTTTTTGTTTTGTTTGTGGCTTTGTATGGTTTTAAATATAGTCCTAAACCTTTACGGTATGGTTTGAGATATATTCCACTTCCGCGTTTGCCTAATGCTACAGCCTCCATGGTTTTATTGTGACGATTGGCTTCCATTAAAGCCGCTCTGCTGGCTTTTGCCGAATTCACGGCCTTGGTAATACCAGCAGCAGCTCCCGCCAAACTTCCTAGTGCGGATAGTCCAGCAAAAATTGGTATCAATGGTAAAAGTCCACCGATCTTGGGAACAGGAATTATGCGTGGTGTGCGGATTTTCTTCTTTCCACCGGCAGCTTTAAGGTATTTACGTGCCGCCTGCAATGCCACAGTGATAGCTTTTTTGCTATTATTCGTCACAAATTGATTCCCACCAGCTTTCTTCAATACATTTCGCACTTTATGGACTATCCCAGCACCAAATGCAACTTTTTTAATTTTATTTTTCTTCGTTTGTTTCCTCTTACATTTTTTCTTATTGGTACTACAACCCATGCCCATATGTCTTTTCGCTTTCATAATGTTGGTGACAAGTAATGCAGCTGCTCTTTCCCCAATACTCGCGTCCTTCGATTTAACCCTATCCCAAGCGCTGTATTCAAGTTCTTTGTCGGCTAAATGTCTTGCTGCAAGATCGGATGGATGCTTAGAATATTGAATATCGTGTTTTTTGCATTCAATATCTAATTTATTGATTCCAGGGTCGTTACGAGCTAAACGTTGTTTCAATTTTGTACCCGGTCCACAGTATTGATAACCTCCGGTAGATGTAATTCGAAAGGAAGTTTGTTTATTAAATCATTAACAAAACCACAACCTCTTTTAATTTTACGATCACTTTCAATACGTCCGTATCGTTTGATGGTACACATTGAAATGAATAAGCTAATAACATTTATATAGTCTCCAACCACGGCACGATGCGCATTGTAAAACAGAAAGAAAAGTTTGCTGTAGATAATCTAGATGAGAAATTTGGTTGTGGATTGAATGGACAAAGGGTATTCAGACATGGTCCACTACTTCCATCATCAGTTCGAGGACTCATTATAGGACCTTCAAATTGTGGAAAGACGAATGCAATGATATCACTATTAACACATCCACAAGGACTGAGATTTAGAAATGTGTATCTCTATTCGAAATCACTCAATCAACCTAAATATCAGTACTTGCGAAGTGTTTTGGAACCTATAAAAGGATTAGGTTTTTATACATTCAGCAATAATGCAGAAATAGTGGAACCCTCCGACGCTAAGCCTAATTCTGTTTTCATTTTCGATGATGTAATATGTGAAAAGCAAGATATTATTAGATCATATTTCTGTATGGGACGTCATAAGGATGTTGATTGTTTTTATCTAGCACAGACATATTCACGGGTACCCAAACAGTTAGTGCGTGACAATACCAATTTCATTATAATGTTCAAACAAGATGAGACGAATTTACATCACATTTATTCAGATCATGTTTCACCCGATGTAACATTCAAACAATTCCAATTGATGTGTGTTAAATGCTGGGAGGACCAATATGGATTTCTAGTCATTGATAAGGATAGAAAAATAGATGAAGGTAGATATCGCAAAGGATTCGATAGTTTTATATACCCATGATCTTGTTTTTGGAACTTATTCGATCACTGAATATTGTAGTGGTCACTTCACCAACGAATTAAGCTTTAATTCAAAAAAAAGGGCATTATGAATACAAAAAAAGATCCTGAAAATAAAAACAATGAAATAAATTTGAAACGTCAACTAGTAGAGACAACAGAAGCTGTCAGGCAGAAATTCAACTCTATCAAGAATGATAATATTGAAAATCGTACGACACTTGAAAGATTGTATGAGCCCATAATGAAACCATTGAATGTTTTATCATCAAACGCTACTTCTAAATCACCAGTGTTATCACCAAATCATGGAACTGTTCAATCTACTTCAAATTATCCCATGAGTACTCCAATAGGAAGAAAACAATCTTTTGGTAGTGTATCATCTGTGAATAGTGACACGAGCACACTTCAAGACGATATGAGAACAACTCTATTCGAAACACCATCATCGTCCCACATCGATTCCTCGGATCCTGACATCTCACCTGTTATGAATGAAAGTGGTGAAGATGTTTTGATGAAACATTTGAATAATATAAAATCTAGAAATCCAGCATATGATGGAACATTTGGCGTACGTATGGATCCAATTACACAAAAGCTGAAAATGGGAAGTCTAGTGGTAAATTTCAAAGATGGAAACATTTCATTTTGGGATGCTAATAAAGTGAAAAAATATGAATGCGCAGGTAGTCCAGAATTGTATGATATGATTTTTTTGAAGAATCCACAAGATGTTGATAATGAAGAAACTCGTCAAGTATATTCCAAAATATTGAAAATAACGAATGCTCCATATAAACAATATCATCTGAAGAATGGTTTTAAAAATACAAATTCTAAAAAATTTCGTGAAGTTATCAAACCTCTATTAGACTCACGACAATATCCAATAAGAAGTAGAAGTAAAATTGGTGGAGCACTCAAACGAGTGAAAATGGAGAAAATATATAATTCTAAACCTGTGAATTATGTGTACTGGAATTCACCGAAAGAGTTAGTTGCTCGCCTACGACTATTGGTAGCTTCAAAGTCAGCCGGACATACCGGACATGATAATGAAATAATTTCAATAATTGAAGAATTACGTGAAGAAGGTATAATATATTAACATATTCACATGTAATGATCACTGTCACATCATCATTCAATGCAGTAACATTATCACCTTTTCTCTTTAATCATATTGAAATAGAATGACTAATGAAATAAGTGATGTCAAACGACAAGTTGTTAATGAATTACATAAACCTGCAAGACGTAATTTTCGTAGAAGAATAACCACCATCAAAGGTTTTGCAGATCTATGGCAAATAGATTTAGCTGAACTGCAACCTTATGCAAAAAGTAATGAAGGATACCGATATATACTTGTAGTGATAGATTGTTACTCCAAATATCTGTGGACTGTAGCAGTTAAAGATAAAACAGGTAGTACAGTAACTAATGCAATGAAACATGTACTGAAAGAAGCCAAATACTCCCCCAAACACATACAAAGCGATCAAGGGAAAGAATTTTTCAATAAAAGCTTCTCATCTCTCATGCGAGAATATAATATCAATCATTATTCAACATTTAGCACAAAGAAGGCAGCTATAGCAGAAAGAGTGATTCGTACAATAAAGGCATGGCTCTACAAGGAATTTTCGATGAGAGGTCACCACAAATGGCTTGATATTCTTCCAATTATAACTAGTAGATATAATAATAAAGTTCATCGTACAATAGGTATGGCACCCATCAATGTTGATTCAACAACAAAATTAAAATTCAAGGGTATCAATGGAATTGGAGGAAGACAAAGTAAACCCAAATTCCAATTAAATGATATTGTACGTATAAGTAAATACAAACATATTTTTGAAAAGTCTTACACTGCGAATTTTACCACGGAGCTATTCAAGATTGTTAAAATTAATAAAACCATCCCAACGACTTATAATCTTGAAGATATGAATGAACAGCCGATTAGAGGATGTTTTTACGAAGAAGAGTTATTACGAACCGAGAATCCTGACGTATATCTGATTGAGAAGGTGTTGAAGAGAAGAAAAAATAAAGTATATGTAAAGTGGTTAGGCCTTCCTAGCGAACAAAATTCTTGGATTGATGAATCAAATATGGTTTAAATGTATATAATAGTGACTTTTATGAATAAAGTAATATTAAAGTTCATTATTGTTTTCATTTCAATTATAAGTATGTGAACTGAAAAATATTGCAGCGGTAAACATTGCCCCAGCCATTCGCAATGTTCTGTGTATACCAAACCAAATTAATTGTATACTCCATTCCCGCTTATATTTTTCAACTCACGATATTGAAAACACATTATCATTCCCAAAACTAATCGCCGTCACTTTGAAATGCAGTATCCAACTCTTTTTGCCAATTATCTCTCACTGATAATGCTGTCTCATAAAGCTTAGTCGACTCCTCAAGCTCAGCCTGAGCTTGCATTCTCGAACGTTGATGGAATTGCTTATCTTTACCAATTTTTGAACGGAGTTCATCAGCATCTTTAGACATTCTAGCCAATTCAACCTTCGCTAATGCAATCTTGGCATCTAATGCTTCAAGAGTTTCATTATTAGCATTAATAGCTCGCTCACTCTTTTCAAGTTCAGCAATAGTCATCTGTGCCTTTACAAGACGGCATTTTGCTTTCCTTTTCATTTCCCCAAACCGATGGAGGGGGCTGAAAGAAGATAGCGGTTCAGCTTTCAAATCACTCTTCATTTCTTTAGGAGTACCTTTTGGCTTCCTCTTCGATCTGTCACTTTTCGTTGCGGGTTTTTTCTGTCGCACAACACTTTTGGATTCTTTCTTTTCTTTAAAGTCAGTGACAATCGATGAAGATGCCTTAGTAACCTTCCTCTTGATTGTTCTAGATTTCTTATCAACACCAAGAGGAAGGGTAGATGAAGAGTGTTTGAGTGATGATAATTGCGAAACGATCGGATTTTCAATAATAATTTGCTCATTTGGTTCTGGCACATCTGCAAAGTTAACGAAGTCGTTAATATCAAAATCATTTATCGAATCTTGACTCGATAAATGTAATACTGGAATATTTTCAAAATCAGTCTGATCGATATCAACAAGTGGTGAACCATCTTCAGCAATCAATAGCGGCATAGAGCTCATGATTATTAAGGTCTGAGGAATGATATGTGATAGCAATAGAATGTGGATAGGAAAGGTGATGATGTTACTGAGACCTCACCATTTATAGAAGAAAATAAACTAGCGCATGCGCTCTTTCATCAACTGGCACATGCGCTCTCTCACTAAACTATTCACGCATGTAACAATCTTTGTCATTTAAGAGGAAAACTTTGTGTTGCATGCATGTATTTTTAAATGTTAGAAAATAATACAAATAAATTCAAAATATATATATATTTATTAATAATAGAGGACAATAACGATAATAAAAAATGAAAAATGTTAATATGTCTCTGTGGATGTGGAACGTTCTTTGACTCTATTCCTCAATAGTTGTTGCTCGTGCGTCAAACACCAACATTGAAAAAAATGGATTCTCCTATTGGGGTAGAGTTGACCAACCTTCTCACACAGATCCCAAGTACTTCTACATGCATTGCATACATGATTCCAACAATTCATGGAATATGTATCACAACGCAAACAACGTTGCAGTGGAGTTGGAACGGCAGCACAGATACCACAAATATTTCTACAGATACCTATATTGTTAAATATTATAGGTTCGGAACACTTCAGACACTGTAACTGTTGTTGACGATAATCCGATTTTGTTCGCTTCGGTGGATGAGAAGGAGGCGATAGTTGAATCCGCAACACGCAATCACTACACATACCAGTACATGGATTGATTGAATCCTTAGGTCTACTTATTTGACAAAAGTAGCACACAATAGCCCCTGCAATCATCATTGGGTAGACACACACTTTTGGTTTTTCATTCCACTCTTTTGGAAACGGCATTTTACTAATTCGATTAGAAATATAAAGAGATGACTTACAGAAACTCTGAATGCTCTCTCCTATACCTACGATCTCTATTTATACAAATCAACATCATGTGGAAGTATAGTGGGATAACTTCTCCTACTATTCCACTCTAAACGAGTCAAGTGGGAGTCGCATCACCTCCTATATAAGTTGACTTGCAAACCTAGAGTTCATTCATTCACTCTCTACAACTGTGAGCAAACAACAACAAGATGAATTCTGCAAAAATAAATGCTGCATTAAATAGAATAGCTGCTGTTGATGAAAACAATTGGATAGACGAATCAGATGATGAGGATGTCAATGTTCCGCTAGAGGAAGTAATAGTTGAAGCAGAAGATGTTGGAGTCGATGAAGATGAGATAGACGAAGTTGAAAACGAGGCCAACCAAAGCGACGAAGATGATGACGTGATGGAGTTTGAGAGGGTCATGGATGAAGAAGGAGATGATGAAGGGATAGAAGCTGACACAACTGAAGGTGATGGTGCTATGAGGATCGGTATGCGAACACTCAATGTCAGTGAGACACTGGAAGATCCCTTGGATTTGTATTGTGCATTGGATGCATACGTATTGATCAGCACAATAGATGGAGAGAACAAAAAACTATGTTGGTGCTGCTTTCGGTTTTATTCGCATAGAAACAATAATGGAGGGTGGTATGCCCATGTCAACACCCACAACACTGTCTCAATTATGGAAATGGGACAGAATTGGTGTGAAGCTTGCGAGAGGCCACTAACAAACTTCACCCGAGTATCTACATGTATTATATGTAATAATGTCCAACCTGTGGCACAATAACCGTGGACCTACTGGTCAAAAAAAAAACAACAGCCCTTTTCAGGGCTACATTATTCACACAAACAGTAGTTAGTTGTATTAGTATTCATAGATTATGTGACAAATGAATACTTTGATTAATAAAAGTCTAAGTTGGAAATTTGTTAGTCTTTGAATATCTATACATTATATGACAAATAAATTACTACTTTGACTGAAAAGTCGAAATTTGGAATTTGATAGTCATTGAATATCTATGCATATGATGAGTACTACTTTAAATGAAAGTTGAAGTTGGCATTTGTCAATCATTCATATGCATATAATGATGAATACTTTCACATACATATATTTCGTTTGAGATTATAATGTTAACATAATGTTAACAATGGTATGAATCTGTTTCTGTTTGAAAGTATAATGGTAGCTCTGAAAAGAGCTATTTTTTTTATTGTTTCAGTCTTTAATTGTAGCCCTGAAAAGGGCTGTTATTTTTTTATTAATCCATGCAATGATATGGACTAACGCTCCTCATCATCAGAAACAATAATTATGGTATCGTCATCTGAATCAGATGATATACTAATGATATCATCCTCATAGTAGTCATCTGAATCAGATGATATACTCATGATGTCGTCGTCGTCATAATCAGCTGAATCAGATGATATACTAATCACATCATCCGCATTATTATCGTCAACAGCATCTATGTCGTCCTGAATACCTTGTTCCACTCGTTCTGCGAAATCATCAGGAAGATCATAGATTCGCTGCAGAAATTGAGCGAAGGTTGTACTCAAATGATCAGACGTTGAATCTATTTCATGTACTTGGATGGGTCCTGTACTCGACATTGTGGAAGAATGATATAGAACTGGGATTGTTGCTATATTTATATTGGAAGAAATGAAATGGAGGGGGTGAAATGTAGAACAGTGTTTGAGATTCGAAAACATCAAGAATGAAACTCTGAGCGATTATTAGGAGAAATTCTAGTGATTATTATGGAAAAAAAACTAATAAGAGGGAGAGGAAGGGAGGAAGACACTGCCCCAGCCTCGCAGTGCCTCGTGTACACCAACCAAAAAGTGTGTACTCCGTGGAAGGAAAGGAAAGGAAATGATGGACGAGTAGATGATTATATGTCATCATCGGAATTGAGGACATCATCATCGATTAGGATTGGGGATGGCGGAGGACTATCCTCGATGAGGATAGGGGATGGTGGAGGACGTCTAACGTCAAGCTCGTCATCAGCATCATCACCAGAGTCGTCGTCGTCATCATCGTCGTCGTCGCTACTCATTGGGACAATGTCATCATAAGCAGGGTCCCACCATCCGTCAGGATCTGGATATTCCGAGTCATCCAAGTGTCCTTCGTCACTGCCAGTGACATGCTGAACTTGCATCCTGATGTCGTGATCCCGGTATTCGTATGGCGGACTGTGGGGTTCCGTGGTGGAAGAGACAACCTGTACCTGGCTGTTATCCCAGTAATTGAAGTTGTACCCCTGATCCGGGCAGCTATAGGGTTCGGAGGTTGAATCGGGTTCCATCTCGATGCTAGCTGATCAACTGAATGTTTCATCAGATGATTTCTACTTTTATACTTTCGAGAGGGAGTGGGAGAGGAGTGGAACATTGAGTAGGGGTAAATTGTAGTGTGACATAAGACATATTCAATGAGTAGGGGTAAATTGCAAAGTGACATAAGACATATTCAATGAAAGAGATACTTGAATGGATAAAATACAAATGAAATATACTTGTCGATTTCACTATGAAACATGTCTATTTTTTTATTTTTTAAATTTTCTTCACATGAAATTATTTACAAGTGATTAGAGAACACAAAAATTGATGTGAGGTATTTGTCTAGAAGAACTTGGAATTGAAATAAAAAAATAATAATGATAATAAGAGGAAGTGAAGAAAAATGCTCCAACCATCGCATTGTTCAATGTGTACCAAACCAAAAAACAGTGTACACCCTTTATTTCACTTCCTTTTCCTTTATTCAATATAAACTTAACAAATATAAACTTAAAACTACCATAATTAAATACTCCTAACTAACCTAAAACTAATCTTACATTTACACTTCATCTACAAAAAGAGTGTCCATAACTGTCACTACTTTTTTGTACAGCTCTATCGAAGAGGTCTTTGCTTTACACCTTTCCTGCAGAGATGCATAATTCCGATCTATTTCGGCCATTTCCTTTTGGAGTTCCCTCCGTCGGTTATCCATTTCAGCCATTTGTCGCTTCATGGTAACCAACTCGGCCTCGCTAGATCGGGCAGCTCGTTCTGCTTTCTTGCATCTCTGCAGAAAAACACTCATCTTTTCACTAACCTCTCCGATAGGCTGTGGCACCAACACCTCAGGATCCGCCGGTGTCGCTGGCAGCGGTGGTAGTCGCGTCACCAACGGCGACAATATCACCAACTCCGGAGAAGGACTCCTCGGAATTTCCACTGCTGCTGGTGCTGCTGCTGGTGTGGAGGCCCTCTTACGAGAGGTCGAAAAACTACCTGCATAAGGATTAGTCCTATTGCAAGTAGCTCGGTACTTTGAAATAGGACCAACCTTTGCTGCAGGTCGTTGGCAAACCTTCTTCACAGCCCTGACTTCCTCCTCCTCCTCGAATAAGTCAGGGCTAGAAGATCTGCACCTAACTCGCGAACGCGAAGTGGTTGGCTGGTCAACCGTCACCGCTCTCGAAGATGCTGCCTCCTCCTGGTCAGCGGACACCGGCAGAATAGACGCCACAGCATTATTCACCTCCTGTGTATTGGTTGCCATTCTGAAAAAGAAGAAATAATACAAAGTTAGTTGATATAAAAAATAACATTCCTAATTTACTTACTCAAATATCAAGTTGGTCGTTGGAACGTACTGCCTTGTTGTGGAGTGGACTGCTCTCGATGAGATGACTTCTCGAACTGAATGTTGTGGAGTGCTCTCCGGAGGGTATCGACTTCGATGCGTGAGCGGTGGGAAAATGGTGGGAGCGCACATGCGCGATGAGGGTAGGGGTGTACATGCGCAAATGTTGGGAGTCGGGGGGCGGGGCTTCGGGGAGGGGAGGGGCGGGGCTTCGGAAAGGGGGCGGGGCTTCGGAAAGGGGCGGGGTATCCGAAAAGTTGGTGGCGACGGGGGGGGGGGGGGGGGGGGGGGGGGGCGTGGCCCTAACGGGCCCCGCCCACTGCCTGGGCTCCGCCCAGGTGGGTGGGGCCTCCGGCCCCAGGTAGGCGGGACATCTGGAGAGACATCTACGCCCTCTTCGCGCGCGCGTTCGTAACATAATATGCAACCGAACACCTAACCTAACGTATTAACGTATTAACGTAACCTAACCTAGTACGCTAACCTACCGCTATGCAACCGAACACCTAACCTATCGTATGTATTAACGTAACCTAACCTAGTACGCTAACCTACCGCTATGCAACCGAACACCTAACCTAACCTAACCTAACCTAACCTAACCTAACCTAACCTAACCTAACCTACAGTAACTATTAACCTAACCTAACGAGGGAATACTAACCTAACACCTAACCTAACGTAAGTATGCAGCTAACCTAACGTAGCTATTAACCTAACCTAACGAGGGAATACATTCACCATGTTGGTTCCATTAATACATCATCAGTTGGTTTTGGTTTTGGTTGTATTATTCTATGATTTGGATTAATGTTCAGTCCTGGATATCCCAGTCCACCTGATGATGATGGCCTGACTTTATAGTTTCTCTCCAAAACTTCTTTATGGTTTTTCTCCAATACTTCAACTCTCTGTTCCAGTACATCATACTTTTTCATTGTAGTCCCTGTTATGTTTGACATAGCATCAAATTTTTTATTTGTAGACGCTGTTATGTCAGACATTTTTATGTCTACATCACTTGTAAGTTTGTCAAATTTACGAGTGAAAGTTATCCGAGCCTCTGCAATTTTATCGTTAAATGCTTGCCGGGCGTCCCGAGCAATATTGCCTATTGTGGATTGTATTGCAGCTTGTAGGGCTAGAAGTATAACTTCCTTTGCTCCATTAATTTCCCCCTCAAGATATGATACAGTTACACAATCACTCTTGTCAATTGGTTCACTTGTATTTTTCAATATTTTCCTTTGCATGTCATAATGACCATCTTTTGTTAATTTAAAACCATTCCCAGGAGGACCTCGAATGACATTACCACCCCATTTTCTTTTTCTACCAAACTTATCGATTGTTTTAGACATTGTGCACTCTACGATGATTCTCTTCAAACTGATATTTCTGTCATTTACATTATACTATATATTGCAGTAATTGATTAGGGAAATAGAAATAATACAAATAAAATTTTAATCATTTTATATTCATTACAGTAATACATATACATACATACATAATACATTAATATCACATTACTTCTATCATATATTATTAATTATAAATGGCTACATAAATATCAATATTGAATTTTCCGGTTTTGAAGATATTGAATGATATTTCAATCATTGATCTCGGCAGATAATAAATTAATCAATTGATCCAATGGAGTCTCCTGAGATTGTGATTGTTGAATAATATTACTTATCCAACGAATGTTCTCATTTGGATCGTTTTCATAAAATTCAATATCATTATGACCCCAAGGAAGAGTGTGGGTAGTATTCGGAATGATAAATCGTTTATCGTCGTGATATGATAATGCAACTTTATTTTTTAATTCAGTATACATATCATGTAACACGCTTCTAAATGAATTCATCTTTCTGAATATCATACCACCTTGTTCGACGATTTTTTGATAATCTTCGCATGTCAATTCATTCTTTATTACAGATCGTTTAACCCCTTTGGCTTTCTTAAATTCACCATCAACAGATTTCACATAATATGCTTTAGCACCTGTACCATAAAAACTCATGATTGGATCATTTGGAAATTCATCTTTGAAGTTACCCAAGACTGAACTTGTTACTGGAATATTGAATTGGTTAACTATACTGTAATTGGATGTATCAAATCTACTTATGTTAGTTTTTATGAATTCATAAAAATTTTCTGTGTTTACTTTAAGAATGAGCGAGTCGGTATCTGTGTAAAGTAAAGAGACATTTTCATCAAAGTGTTGTTTGATGCATCCATAGAAAAAGTCATACATGACTGTTTTAGATAATTCTAATATGGAAAATCCCAAATATAATGGTTTATCGTAATGAACCTTCACTCTACCCAATTGAATGGCAACGAAATTATCAGTGAAAATTGAACAATTTTTGAAATTTGGTTTGGCTATGAGAGTGCTGGCACCTATATTTTTCTTTATATTTTCCCAATGTGTAACGAGTCTAACATCAATTCGATTATCTACATTCTCCATTGTCTTTCCATACACCGCATTATTCATTAGTTTATAGAAATCTTTAACAGATTTGTTGTTAGACCTATTACGCATTTCAGTATTAAGATCTATATAGGGTTTCATCCAGCATGATTGTTTGAATTTCAATACTCTATGTGTATTCATTACAATCAATCCATTTTTGACAGCTTGCTGTAGATTCCTATAATGAACAATATATTTTCTTTTATCATTCAAATTTGGAATTAATTTGGGAATTTTCGATTGTGTACGAGGTGGTATTATTTTTTCGACTAAAAATGGAAGGTCAGAATGTTTATCATGCAACTCTTGTGGATAATGAATGTCCACTTCAAATACATACCCATACGGACTATCAGTACTCACATCCATCACATCGAGATTAAGAATTTCATTTGGTGTCAACCATGTAAATTCACTTGTTGGTAGAGGTTGTGACATACTGTGACCGTATAGATTTGTTGCATCTAAATATGTAATGAATGTGGAAGGTTCGTTGGGATTATAATTGGGTAAAAATCTATTATTTGCTATATGTTTCCTCTCGCTACATTGACTAATTCCACCTCGTATACCTTTTTGAAAAAAGTGAATCATATCAATGTCAGTTAGTAATTCCAATTCAACATTAGTGAACTTCAACATGGCATCCCATGATAATCCAGGTGCAGTGTAATATTGTGCCGGATCTAAGTTATATATCTCTAAACTTGTGGTGCGGAAGTTTTCAAAAATATCACATAGTAGCAATACATCCGACTTCAAATACAAATCAGAGTATTCCCCCAAATTCTGACACTCGAATAAATTCCAAACTTTTCTAGCCCTATCATAATCAGTTTCCGATATATGTTCACAATTGAGTGTGTCATAAAACTGATTTTTTGTCGGAAGTAATGGATAATTCAATTTGTCAATGTCATCAACAAAACTATATGGAAATACACCTTTCTGTCTCATCAAATTGAATTTCTCAATTTGTGGGAAATGTTTGTGCATCTCCAAACATTGATCGGAGGTCAAGTTTGCACCCAACTTCTCCAACGAATTAGTCATAAATTTATAACTATCGATAAATCTCATTTTGAGATAATTCTTCCTAACCACACCATCTTTATCGGTATAGCTGTGTGTGAAGAGATGCTTCGTGAAAGATATATATTTCTCTTTAGTTTGCGGGATAACATCAACTTTCTCTTTATTCCTATACAATTCTTTTATGAATAAATGACAATCATAACCACTTAAATTATGAAAAATGATAGGTATGAAGTTTGGTATTTTGAAATTTAAATTACATTTCGAGTGAGCGGCATGTGATCTTTTCTTTCCTGTGACATGACAATGATCTCTTACTTTGACTTCACCATCAGTAAATGCTTTATTACATATACCACAAGTTCTGGCTGCAGCAAACTGTTCTTCTTCTTCGTCAGTTTGTGTATCCATCGGTTTAGGGTTTCTGAGATGATTTTCATGTATCTCTTTCAAATCATCTTCAATGCTACTCACAAATTTCTGAGCTGCATCTACACCCCTATATGTAACAAATTTTGACAAATCATCATTATATGAACACTTTATCAAATAAGCAAATGAATATGGGGCATGTTTGAATGTTTTAATCGTGTATGAACTTTCAGGATTTGGCTCATTCACATGAATCGGTTTAAGCACTGATTCAAAATCAGCATACACTACAAATGGCACCCTCATTTGCCTCTCAAAGTTTTCAAACATTAGTTTATTTTCCGCAACCATTCTACCATATTTATTGATCTTTAAATTAGTAGTTGGTGTTGTGGTACTAATGTGATTACAATCATACATATTATGACGTAAAAGCAATCTCTCATCAGAAAAATATATCAAACATCCGTCACAAAAATATTTTTTCTGTCTATGAGCTGATAGTTGATTAGAAACTAATCTTGAAAGATCTTTGATCCAACAATAGTGACCATTACCGGAGTCATCAGTTATAAACAACAAATTGACATGTCTCCGGAGTCTTCTCTGTGAGTATCGCAATGGACCAATCACTTCATACTTCATTTTACCCTTCTCAAATGTACTCTCTAAACCGTAAACATTAATTGAAATATCATTCCTATCTTCGAATATTTCGATACTCTTATTATTAACTTTAACCGGAAAATCCATACCTGTGACATCTAAAACAGTGGAAAAATGTGGATATGACGTAAGTTCGGACACTCGACTATCTGCAGGATATAATGCTGATGTTATAGCCCAAGCAAAACAATATTGATCTTCATTACGAACATTCACAACAGCTTTCTTCCATTGAATACATTGAGGCAGCTTCACATATGAACGTCCTTCCAGTGGACTGTATTTATTAATGTTGACCTCGAGAAACAATATTTTTTCACAAGTCCAACCTGAATTATAAAAAAAAAAATATTACTATTCAATCTTATTGAAATTTTTAAAAATAAATACCTGAGTCGCGATCCTGGAACTCAGTCGTTTGAGCCACAATTACATCACGGAATCCATCAAAAACAGCATTCAAATCTGAAGATTGGTCCACTATTTTATTTTGGGAATTAAATGACTTCGTGTCCCTCGAATCATCAGTCTGAAGAATATAATTCCCAAAAACTTCCATATTCACCTTGATGCTTTTATGGATCCTGATGGCTGATTCCAGTAATTCAATGACCTTCTGCCTAATCTTATTGAAAAATGACATGTAGTCACTGGTTACAATCGAACTCTCCACCCTGTATGTAGCAATGCGGCAATTGAATGCATTCGTTATAATTTGAACACCGTCAGACAATTGAACACATGCATTATTTTTATGACTCATGGTTCTTCGGTGAGAATTCACTTGGCTCATAGGAATTGTCACATTACAACAATTGCACGTATACATAGGTGTTGCATTATCCACTCTCACCCGTTTCACTGCAGGCCCTCCTTGGCAACTCTGGAGCTGATGCCGACGAAGATTATCACTACGAGTGAAAGATTTACCACAGTCACAGGAATACATTTTATATAATAGTTCTCACTAACTCACTTGATGTAAACTGACATAGCCAACACTCGTACGCTTCTTAAATACACTCTGATAGGACCCGTCAAGACGTCATAGCCAACCCCACTTCTCAACTACATGCGCCAAGATTACCTCCCAACTGAATGCGATAACAGATGTCGATATACGAGCAAGCAGTGGTCGTTGCGGTCTCGGAGAGGGTAGACGCTAGGCAAACGGTCCTCGGCTGCCGTTGTGTCACCATCGATAGCGGGGCTAGAGCGACCTTCATCGCTTCGGGAGAGGTGAGGGCAGACCGATGAATACGCATTACTCTGCCACACGTCGTGGAGTGAACATGTCGCTCTCTAGCCGTTGAACGGTTATTGCTGTGACGTCACTCCACTACTAACTTGGTGCCCTAACACCGATGGAGCATTTATTACTTGGAGGATCTTCGAAGTATGCAGACGAATGTTTGTACATAGACAAACAAGCACATGATGAAACCCTGTACCGTGCATTCTCCTACACACACACACACACACACACACATAAACACACAAAATCTCATATGAAAAAAAAACTGAACGATCCATGCACCAGACACTTCAAGGTCACAACGCCTTGACTTCACTGCACAACAAAAAAACTTCACCAAACAACAACCAATAAAAAAAGCAATTAATACGTCATAGTGGTGGGGGGAGGCCGAGAATCAGCTGTAAACAACTACTAGGGGTGAGTTCCTGAAATACTAGGTGTCACTTTAACGGGCGCCAATAGATTCAAATATTTAACCCTGACTCGAAATAATGAAATTAGAGAAATTGAATCTATAAGACCTACTCTAAAAAAAAAAGGTAACCAATTGATAATGAACTTTGGCAGGTAACAATGATTAGAAAGACCACGGTATCAATTCAATAGAAATATATTATATACTGGCTTATCTATAAATATATAATCAATAAAACAAGATTTGAAATGGTTGGAGGGGTTTCGTGCACTTAGAAAACTCTCATGAGAGGGAAGAAGAGGAGTGGATGAGATCTGTATGGTAGATCTTCGTCCAGTCCCCTAAAGACATTACGCAAAACTTACATAACTAATATACAGAAAACAGT
This sequence comes from Leptinotarsa decemlineata, assembly GCF_025532065.1. Classification (NCBI taxonomy): domain Eukaryota; kingdom Metazoa; phylum Arthropoda; class Insecta; order Coleoptera; family Chrysomelidae; genus Leptinotarsa; species Leptinotarsa decemlineata. The sequence continues at coordinate 722,337 of NW_027412728.1, forward strand.
TAAACAATATCCGCTGAGTGTAGTTCCCAGTTGATGATTACTAAACGTAGATATTGGCCCGTGGAAGTTACGGAATGCAAAATAAATGACCAAAAAACAAATTCCGCTATGCGGTACTTAGCCAGATTACTGGATTGTACGGATTACTGCACTTCCTGGAACGGATGTTCATTCCTTTAATTATATCCTTAGAAGGCGACCATGAATATTACAGTATTGCGACCATCGAATGACATATATTCTCTTCAAAGTAATTTTTATTTTCCTCGAGATGATTTCGATATATGGGGTTAAACGCCTAGAAAATCATATTTATGATTGTAGTGATCTTATTATAGGAAAATGAGGTATGGAACATAGAAAACTTATTCAACTGTGTGAAATTATAAGAACTCACCCCCGATTACCGATTCCCTAATAATCGCGAGACGTTGACTTCTTTTACCACAAAAAAAAAGGCTGATATCTAAAATCCTCCGTAGAGACAAATCGACAGTTGATAATATTATCCAACGAATTATCCGACCAAATATCACTGACGAAAAGAACACTGATCAATTAAAACCGCCTAAAGCGTAAAATATTCAATCAACAAAATTTAGTGTTCAAGACATTCGAGCCATTTTCTGAATAAAGAAAGAAATTCTCCAATCCCTTTTTTGTACCCGATAGTTCCTATCGCTACAAACAAAAAGGTTTCCTCGTTTCATCGATGATGGCAGCAGCTCTCGTATGCGATATGAAAGATAATTGAAATGTATTCCTGATTGCCTACCTTTTGGGAGTTTTCTAAAATTTTACGGATAACGTAACACTCCTCTCACTTCCTCAAAAAAAAATGGACCAATATCTATTCCAACAAACTGACATTTTTTTTTTTTAATTCAACTTCAGATCTTTGATATGCCACGAACCTAACGAACGACCTGTTTCGAAATCAGCTAGTTCGTATACATTGGTAGATAGTTTTTTTATAACCCTACATTTAGTGAATTTGCAAGCCAGCTTCCGCTGGAAATAATCAGCAGCATCAGACAACTTTTTATTTCTTTTCCAAACCACTTGCCCAACCGTTAAGGAAAGAGGACGGTGACGAAGGTTGTATCTTTGTGCACTGGCCGAGTACGACTGTTTCAGTTTTGTCTCAACTTTAGCACATAAATCTTGGATTTCCTGAACATGGTTTGCCCAATTATGTCTTGGGGCAAAATCCAACGGCTGATCCTGTGAACCATTGCCTTGTCTGAATATTTTACCCGACATATGAATTTCTCTGCCGAAATTCGAATAAGACGGACTATATTCGGTAATTTCATGAACAGCTGTTCGTAAAGCAAAACCTATCTAATGGAGTTTTTTATCCCAATCACGTTGAGATTCATTTATGTAACTACGAATCATAGTTTTGAGAGTCCTATTAACTCTTTCTGTTGGGTTTGCATGAGGACTATACTGCGCATTGAAACAGATTCGACAATCATACACAAAGCATACACATACACATACACATACACAAAGCGACAAAGCATAGTGAATTTCGTAAAGAGGTCAGTAACAACCAAGACAAATCGATGTCGTCTATGAGATAGAGGCATAGGACCAATCAGATCAGTAGCGACAACTTTCCATGGCTTGGAGACGATACGACTCGACATAACACCATATGAAGGCTTTTGATCTGGTTTCTGAGACTTACAAATTTCACATTTCCTAACATAACCCAAAATATCACTATTCATGCCTGGCCAATAATAAAGGTTAGAAATTCTTTTCCTAGTTTTATAATAACCAAGATGACCAGCGCAAGGTTCGTCATGGTTTTCATGAAACACAGCCAAGCGTAGGTTTTTGGGGACCACTTGCTTCCAGTCCGTATTGTCGTCAAACACTGGTGCATCTGAATTGACAAATTTATATACCTTGTTTTCTGACACTTTCCACTTAGGATATTTTTCTGGTTGGGATATAATATTAGACCTCAAACGACTATACCATGTATCAACATCATTTGGGTCAACATCAACGAATGCGACTTCTGGAGGTTCTGAAACAGCCCTTGATAAAGCGTCAGGAACAGAATGAAATTTCCCACTACGATGGATAACATCAAAATCGTAACCCTGTAATCGTAACGCCCATCGAGCTGATCTTCCGGAAGGATTTTGCAATTTGTGAAGGTAACGAAGGGATGAATGATCTGTTACTACCGTGAATTTAGTTCCTTCGATATAGGGTCTGAATTTTTCTACTCCAAAAAGAACAGCCAAACATTCTAATTCCGTTGTGGAATAGCGAGTTTCGGCAGGCGTTAAGGTCCTGCTAGCATACGATATGACTCGTTCTCCGTCCTCGAAATTTTGAGACAGAACACAGCCCAATCCTATCTGTGAAGCATCACACTGGAGGAAAAACTTACGAGAATAATCTGGGGATGTCAGAATGGGAGCTGAAATCAACAACTGTTTTATCTTCTGAAAGGCGGTCTCACATTCTGATGACCAGACGAATTTACAATTCTTACGTGTCAGCTTAGTTAGTGGAGCAACGCAAGATGAAAAATTCGGAACAAACCGACGATACCACGATATCATTCCCACAAAACGTCGAACCTCTTTGACTCCTTTTGGAGTAGGATAACAAACCATTGACTCAATTTTGGCTGGGTCTGTATGGATTCCGTCTTTTGTAACGAGATAACCTAAATATCTCAGCTCAGATTTCAGAAAATCGCATTTCTTCTGATTCACCGTCAGTCCAGCATCCCATAGCTTCTGGAACACATTTCTCAAAGTTTTCAAGTGTTGGTCGAAATCAGGAGTAGCTATGATAATGTCGTCTAAGTATGCAAAAACAAATTCTTCCAGCTCTGGACCTAATATTGTGTCAATGAGCCTTTGCCAAGTGGCTGAACTGTTATGTAACCCAAACGGCATCCGGGTAAACTGGTACAGCCCTCGAGACGGAACAGTAAACGCAGTTTTCTCTTTACTTGAATCTTCCAGCAAAATCTGGTGATATGCACTTCTAATATCGATGGAAGAAAAATATCTGGCAAGAATATGGTTGACATACGGAAGCGGGTAAGCATCTCTTCGGGTGACTGCATTTACTTTGCGAAAATCGATACAAAACCTAGAGTCTCCATTAGATTTCTTGACCATCACCACGGGACTCGACCACGCAGATTTCGATGGTTCAATAATCCCTAGGGATAACATTTCGTCAATCTCCTTATTGATAATCCCTTGAATAAAAGGCGAGCACGGATAATATCTCTGTTTTATTGGAGGACTATCGCCAGTATCAATAACATGTTTCACGCCCTTAGCGCATCCTAATCTATTCCCCATTTGATCGAAAAAGAATTGAACTAATTCGCGTACCTGTGCCTTTTGATCCAATAATGAATACTGAGAACTATTTTCAATCTTACATATAGATTCATCTGGTTTTCCTAAAGTGAAAGTGTTATCACGAAAAGAAGAAACAATATCCATGTCCCTCCAAAAGTCAATTCCAAAAATAATTTCTTCACTCAAATCTAAAACTACCAAACATTTTATCAACCTAATTTTTTGTTCCAGCACGATCGGAACATTAACTATACCTAAAACTGTACACTTATCCCCATTAGCCATCGTGACTGTTTGGATACTATCTTCTAATGACAAATTCAATTTTGATAATTTTTGCCACCCCGTGCGACCAATACAAGTTTGTGAGGCTCCAGAGTCTAGTAGACCTCGAAAAGGAATATCATAAATAGATACATTCAAATACGGTCTTGGATCCTTTTCCCGAAATGTAAAAAGTGCCGATATCCTATCTTTCTTGTATTCACCCTGTACAAAAATTTTCCAAGAACCCCATGAATCATCTATAGGTTTATGTGATAATGTTAATTTTGAGATCTCCGTCGATTGCTGTGGGGACGGCGATCTCCAAACCCGTTTTTTTGAACTACAAGAACACGAGTATTTGGTAACATTCGGCCTGCCACATAGAAAACAAAACTGTTTCGATCTAGGTAAGGTACATTGAGAAAAACCATGTCCTGTGGAATTACAATTCCAACATTTTGGCCTAGCTGAAACTGTCCTAGTAGGATGGACTTCATTAACCGGAACTGAGGGTACACCAGAGGGAGTTTCGTAAGCTAAATCTGGTTCGAGAAGGCAAACTGATTTCAGCATTTTTGACTTAAAGACTAAGTCCCGAGAAATCTCAATTGTTTTACATTTTTCGCGAAGTTCATCTATGTTTTTAGTGGTAACCAAGGATAATCTATCTATAAAATAAGGGTCGATATTACGATGCAAAGTATTCAATTTGTCTTGTTCACTTGGCGGCTCCGGTAATCTGTTGAACATATTAATCATACACGCGAAATATTCACCCACCTTTTCCATAGGATTTTGCTTTCGTTTACGAATTTCATCCCACAATTCAATTTGATAGTCGTGACTCAAATATTCGGCTCTCAATTCTCGCGTAAAAATATCCCATGTACTAATTTTTGGTCTTACGGACCTATACCATATTAATGCTTTATCAGTTAATAAATCTTCCAGAGAAGCGAGCAAATCTTGTTCGGATACATGACGTGACTTTTTGTACTCTTGAACTCTTTCTAAAAACGCATTAACGCTAAGGGTATTAGGTTTACCCGAAAATGAAATATTCCATTTATGAACAGGAGTAGAGGATGGTTTATAACTATTATTTAACTGTACAGAAGATAAATTATCACGATTAGGTGCTACATTATCAGTAACAGCAGTAATTAACGTCGCATCGAAGTGTTCCTCTAAACTAGATAATTGACGAAAAACATTGGTTTTTGCATTAGCTAATTCTTTATCATTTTGTGGAACTTTCACTCTCTCCAATCGCGCAAAGAGATGTTTGAGCTTCGCCTCTAAATATCTGGCATCACTACTTTTCTGTTCAACACTGGGACGAGAGTTCAAAAAGTCATTCAAAGCAATTATTTTTCTATTACAAACATCTATTTCATCCGTGGGATTCGGACTAAAGGAGGCATGATACTCTACTGTTCCGAATTCATCTTTCTCCGATAATTCTTTCAATTTATCACGCATCGACCTGACCGTTTCTCCCGCTGTATTTAAATAACCCCTAACGTTAAGTTCATAAGTCAATTCATCGCGAACTAGTCTTGAACAATCCATTTCTAAACATGAAATTTATATACACGGTAAAATAGGAAAATACCAAAATTCAATTTTATTGAAGCTCCCGTACTATTGAAATAACTTTTAGAAACAAAATTAATCAAATAATACTCCAACGAGCCAGTATCTTTCACATATAATGCTTATTTTTCTAACTCGATATAAAATCAAACAAATAAACAAGCCTTGCTATAAAACCAAGCTAGATACTTATAATAAAAACAAACAACCTCTTTTTTTGTTCCTATAATTATCTACCGTTTCGAATTAATGATTTTGAAAACTTTCGAATAACTATACATTTCCTGAAAATACTGCCAAAAAGATGTATTAGGGCCCCACGTCAAGGGTGCCAATTTCACTACTTGTTACGTAATAAATTTAACAGCTTTGAACTGTACAAAAAACAACTATATCAAATGGTTACGTAAACAAGGTGAAGCAAAGGGTTATGCTCACAGCTAGCCTGAACAGGGAGAGAGGGGTGAGTTCCTGAAATACTAGGTGTCACTTTAACGGGCGCCAATAAATTCAAATATTCAACCCTGACTCGAAATAATGAAATTAGAGAAATTGAATCTATAAGATCTACTCTAAAAAAAAAGGTAACCAATTGATAATGAACTTTGGCAGGTAACAATGATTAGAAAGACCACGGTATCAATTCAATAGAAATATATTATATACTGGCTTATCTATAAATATATAATCAATAAAACAAGATTTGAAATGGTTGGAGGGGTTTCGTGCACTTAGAAAACTCTCATGAGAGGGAAGAAGAGGAGTGGATGAGATCTGTATGGTAGGTCTTCGTCCAGTCCCCTAAAGACATTACGCAAAACTTACATAACTAATATACAGAAAACAGTTAAACAATATCCGCTGAGTGTAGTTCCCAGTTGATGATTACTAAACGTAGATATTGGCCCGTGGAAGTTACGGAATGCAAAATAAATGACCAAAAAACAAATTCCGCTATGCGGTACTTAGCCAGATTACTGGATTGTACGGATTACTGCACTTCCTGGAACGGATGTTCATTCCTTTAATTATATCCTTAGAAGGCGACCATGAATATTACAGTATTGCGACCATCGAATGACATATATTCTCTTCAAAGTAATTTTTATTTTCCTCGAGATGATTTCGATATATGGGGTTAAACGCCTAGAAAATCATATTTATGATTGTAGTGATCTTATTATAGGAAAATGAGGTATGGAACATAGAAAACTTATTCAACTGTGTGAAATTATAAGAACTCACCCCCGATTACCGATTCCCTAATAATCGCGAGACGTTGACTTCTTTTACCACAAAAGAAAAAGGCTGATATCTAAAATCCTCCGTAGAGACAAATCGACAGTTGATAATATAATCCAACGAATTATCCGACCAAATATCACTGTCGAAAAGAACACTGATCAATTAAAACCGCCTAAAGCGTAAAATATTCAATCAACAAAATTTAGTGTTCAAGACATTCGAGCCATTTTCTGAATAAAGAAAGAAATTCTCCAATCCCTTTTTTGTTCCCGATAGTTCCTATCGCTACAAACAAAAAGGTTTCCTAGTTTCATCGATGATGGCAGCAGCTCTCGTATGCGATATGAAAGATAATTGAAATGTATTCCTGGTTGCCTACCTTTTGGGAGTTTTCTAAAATTTTACGGATAACGTAACAGGCTCACACCTTGCTCACATTCAAGAGCCTGTGTGATCATAGGTAATCTTCCATAGTACTCAGTATTGTATCCTTACATAGTTTCCATGGATGTAGATAATCCTTTCCCCCTCACTCATGGGATTCATACGGAACGAGATAAAATCAAGAACAAAAATGAGAAGGACGTTTTCAAAGAAGGGAGGCTGAATATAATTCCGACGAAATTAACCATAGCAGCCTCCACCTACAGAACTAGTACACCGAGCCTGAGACCTTACAAATTTCGAATTTGAACCTCAAACTCAGAAAGCATATCGATTACTACCAGAAGAAACTGCTGTAGTAAACATCCAAATATAAGTTATTCAGTTTTTCATTTCATTATTCATTTACAGAAATGTCTGCTCCTCAGAATAATTGAAAATGATTGTTCAGTGGGCCAGTGATACAAACTATTCAGTAGAAAACACCGCTTCCCAGGAGTTCTAGAAATAGCAATGGAATAGAAACAATCTCATAATCGGTGAACTGATACTCGTCTGTACATATAATATTTTCATTCATATATTAGTTATGAATAGACTGACCCTTCACTTGATGAACATTAACAACACTATCTATGATAATGAATACACAATGTTCACAAATATTTTAAAATCCATGATAATAACTTAATTTCTAGACGTATTTCGCTAACATAGTAGCTTTGCTGGTGAAGAAACTTCTCCACCGAGGAAGTTTCTCTATCGGGGAAGCTACGGGGTTGACAAAACGTGTCTACAAATGGAAATGTTTATGAAAATTGTGTATTTATTATCATGGATAGTTATAAATTAGTAAATTTCCCCTCCACTTTGCAGCGATATCCCCCTCCAGTTTGGCAATATCAGAATCATTCCTTCAATAATATGACATCACGTCGACTGAAAAACAACATTCGGAATCTAAAAGTCATGAACCTCATCGACGGTGCCCTTACCTTGTCGGGGGATAAATACCTGGTAGTAATACTAGATCCTGAGCTGACATAGAACCAACTTCTAGAGAGAGTCAAAGAAAGGCTATGGTAATACCAATGCTGGCCAGATACACCTATAGAAAGACGTGGCTGCTGAAACAAGATATGATAGTGGTTGAACCCATGAAACATATGTGTCTGGTGGCTAAAGATAAAACAAAGACCGCCACCAACAAACTGAGCATCCATTTCATCTTAAAGTAATAGGAAAAGCAGAAGTGAGCCAATTCAGACTGGAAAATTCACTGACCTAATAGAATCGAACAAAACAAAAATTTTAGAATATGTTTGAGACGAGCATCTAACATACTCATGGACCACATGACACCGACATACATATTTAACACAAATTACGCGGTTAAAGTCTCAGGCCGCGAAGAGTGGAAAAGAACAGTCATCCCGGGGACATGCTGGGTAGAAACACCTAGTACACAGTCGGGTCGAAAACGGAACTTTGGGCGGGAGCTGGAATATACTGTGCGTAGAAAAGTTGCCCGTTCGGTCGGTATACATTAGTTTTCTAGACTGAAGTGTATATAATCTTGCAATGATCAAGGAATATAAACTGGATGTTCGATGGTTTATTGGCTAGCTGTTTGTTCTGTTCACATTTGTACAATATTAGAGATGTTATTAGTTTATAAAAATGCTTGGTCCCTATTCCAAAGTTTCGAAATATTCCTGTGTTATGATTATCATGATTCAATTGGTCTATATTTGAATTTATGACTTGCTTATAGTTAGCTGTGTTTTAATGTAAGCACTCAGTGGTTGATATCATTGTAAACCTTGTTTATTCATTATTCAATCTTTGTAGTTACTTTTCTTCGTCATACTGAAAATTAGTAGTTTATTTTGCTCTATGTTTCGTTTGTACTGGTATAGCAAATAATGTGGAACAATAACAAATTGAGAAATAAACAATATTCTAATTAGAACACCTAATACGTGCCAGGACAGCTCTTTTCGATGTATGCCGATCTTATGTTATTAAAACATTATGTAACATTGAGATAGGGAAGGATTACGACGAGGATCATGTAATTGAAACAAGGTAGATCAATTTGAGTTATTCTGAATAGAGGAAGTTTTTCTACGAAGTCGTTTCATTCCGTTCCTTATAAATGAACCTGAAGTGAGTTTATTACATGGCGATCCTGCCAGGATGATTCCAGGATTACCACGTATGTTATTAACGGGTAGATACTGAGAAATAGAGACGAGTTGCATTTGACATCTTCCAACATGGGATCCACAGAGAGTAAAGAAGAAGTAATCATAAGCCAAGCCGGGAACAGTGGTGGAGTTTCAGCTAGCAATGGGTTCTCCGTTTCCGAAGTACTAGGCATAGTAGCTTTCGCCTGTTTCATTTTGGCACTCGGCGCATTTCTAATAAAGAGGTGCCAGAAATCATTAGAAAAGAAGATAAGAAGAGAGATAACGAGGAGTCAGGAGTTGGTATAGGCGTAAGGAGTGAGAAGAAAACGAATTTCATGGGTGGTTCACGCATTCCAAAGTGAAAACCAACAACAAGTAGAGTGGAAATTGGATGACACATGGAAAGACATTTTAAGGTCGTATTTATTTAGTATAAGTTTGTGTATCAATATATCGATTTATTTTCGTCTTTAGCGTAGCAAATGAGCATCATAGACTTATTTAGATACTCGTTTGAAGAACTCAAAGTTTTTAATAGGAATTTAAATAAAGATAGCAAAGAGAGGCGAGTCGATCTAAAAGCTATAAATCGCAAGTTTGAAGAATTAAATAGGATTGAATCAGAGTTAAATGAAGTGAAAAATAAATTCAATGCGGGCCCTAAAGATGCAGATATAATTCAAAAAGTTAAGTTATATGTTGAATCTTCAAACAAATTATTAGTCGATATTCGAAATACCTTAGAGACTAGATTAGCTAATATTACAGAAATTACTAGAAGTTTTACAATAATGGGTGAAAAATTTGATCTCAGAATAGCGTCAAGCTTATTGCCTATAACCGACAATTCGGAGGAATCTGTAAAACAGTTAATAGATGCCATTGAATTATACGATAGTCTTTTAGACGATAATGGAAAAATAACACTAACAAACTATGTCCTTAAAACTAGATTGTCACAAAGTGCAAAGATGAGATTAGAGTCGTCATATCCGTCTAATACTGATTTAATTAAAGACATCAAAACACACTTGTTGACAAAGCATTCTGCCGCAAGTTTATCAGTTGAATTACATAACGCAAAACAAAAACATAAATCAGTGAATGAATTTGGTAAATCAATCGAGGAATTACTGGTCGATTTGACAATAGCGCAAGCCGATGGAAATGTCGAGGCAATGAAAATTCTTAAAGTTGCGAACGAAAAACTGGCAATTCATGCTTTCGCGAACGGACTGCGAAGTCACGATCTGGGAACTGTCATAAAAGCTAGGAACTATAGCGCTTTGAAAGATGCTATAACGGGAGCTGTAGATGAGGAATGTACGGGAGGTGCAACCTCTTCTTCGCAGGTGTTTCACATGCGAGGGAACTCAAAACTTAATAATTTCAACCGTACGAGTCGAGGATTTCAGCAGAATAATAGGGGAAGACCAAATTTCAGTACCGGACAATTCAATAACTCACAATCGAATAAGATCAGAGGAAGTAGTTTGCATAGTAAAAATAATTTTAGGGGTCGAAACCAGGGACATTTTCGCGGAAATTTTAGAGGGCGTTGGAATAATCACAACAACCAAACTTTCAGTCCATCTCGAAGAGGGTTTTTTATGGAAAACGCTCAGGATGCTGAATTAAACAACCCTTTCCCGCAAGCTAATCAGTTTTTTCGGTCGAGTCAGTGAGAATGTAGGTGATTATAAGGTTTTAAGTATGAATGGTCTTAATTATGTATGTATGAAAAACGGAAAAAGTGAGTTGAAATTTTTATTGGATACGGGTGCTTCGGTAAGCGTAATTTTTACATCATGTATAAATAAAAATCAGTTTGTTGATACGACAAATAGAATCAAAATAAACGGCATAGCGGGTTTTGTCTTCACGCAAGGCTCGGCTAATATTACATTAGAACTATCTGACGTTAAGATAGGTCACGAATTTCATGTGGTGAATGACTTTGGTAGTGATATGAATGGTGTTATTGGGTCAGATTTCTTTGTCAAGCACTCTGCAATATTAAACTACGAATTATGCACATTCTCTATATATATAAACAATCGGAAACTGTCGATTCCACTGCAATCCAAGTATGAAAATTATATAACGATTCCACCAAGGTGCGAAATTATTAAATATTTGCAAGTACATAACTCAGATGATTGTATTATCATACCAGAAGAAATTTCAGAAGGTGTTTATACTGCGGGAATTATCGCAAAGCCTCACAACCACATTATACCTGTTAAAATTCTGAATATTACGGATAAAGAGGTACACTTGAAAAATTTTAGGCCCAAAACTGAAAATATTTCAGAATTTGATGTTCATACTTTTGGAAACACACACTTTTCAGTTGAGCGTATAGATAAGTTGCTCAACTCCATAAATACCAAAGGTCTTAATAAGCAGGAAAAAATAGCTATTGATAAAATCTGTGCAAAATATGCGGACGTATTTCGCTTTGAAAATGACCCACTGACGGTGACAAATGTCTGTAAACAGACCATACATTTAAAAAAGGATGCCATTCCGGTATACGTAAAACCATACCGGTTACCGCATTCGCAGAAAGCGGAAATAAATAAACAAATTGACAACATGCTGTCAGAAGGAATTATAGAGGAAACAAGGTCCGAATGGTCGGCACCATTGTTAATAGTACCGAAAAAAGAGGATAGTAAGGGTAATAAACAATGGAGGATAGTTATCGATTACCGTCTGTTGAATAAACGCATTGAGGATGACAAATTTCCATTACCTTGCATAGATGAAATTTTAGACTCACTCTCCGGAGCGATGTACTTCTCACATCTTGACTTATCTCAGGGCTATTATCAGGTTGAATTGGATGCAACATCTAGAGCTTACACAAGTTTCACAACCGATAAAGGTCAGTATCAAATGACGAGATTACCGATGGGGTTGAAACTGAGTCCAACTGCTTTCTCTCGAGCGATGACCATAGCAATGTCAGGGTTAAATTATGAGAGATGTTTCATTTATTTGGACGATTTGATAGTTTTCGGGAATAATTTGGAAGTTCATAATCGGAATTTGGTAAAAACTTTGCAGCGATTGAGACAGGTCAATTTAAAACTAAATCCTTACAAATGCGAATTCTTGAAAAAACAGATATTGTATCTGGGTCACGTGATTTCATCTGAAGGAATATCTCCAGATTTTGAAAAAATACGTGTTATACAGCAATTTCCGGTTCCAAAAGACTCGAATGAAACTAAACGGTTTGTAGCATTTGCGAACTATTATAGGAAGTTCATTCAGAATTTCGCGGATATCGCAGCACCGCTTAACAGATTGTCAAAAAAGGGTGTAGTATTCGCTTGGAGCGAAGAATGTCAAAAAGCATTCGAAACGCTAAAGCAGGCGCTGGTACAACCACCAATTCTCGCATATCCTGATTTTTCGGAATCAAACGTTTTTAAATTACGTACCGATGCCTCAAATTTGGCTATCGGAGCAGTTCTGTCAAATTCAGATGATAAGCCGGTGGCGTTCGCCAGCAGATCGCTGAATAAAGCTGAAGTCAACTATTGTGTGATAGAGAAAGAATTACTTGCTATTTGTTGGAGTGTGAAAAAATTTCGTCCTTATCTTTACGGGAAAAAGTTCATTATCCTTACAGACCATAAACCATTATTATATCTTTTCGGTATGACGAATCCTTCAAGTAGACTAACGAAATTTAGGTTAACACTAGAAGAATATGATTTTACAATAAGTTATGTTAAAGGAAAAGATAATGTAACGGCTGATGCATTAAGTCGTATAAAAATTGACTCCGACGAACTGAAAGAAATGTCAGTTAATTCCTGTCAAGTCATGAATGTCGTGACAAGGGCACAAACGAAGAAATTGGGCAACAATTCACGGGAAAAGTCCAATATCTCTTTCGATAACAGGCCTGATCATCCTGGTGTCGTAGAATTATTGAAACCACCTAAAGAATTTGTTCAGTTGTATCCTTTGTCGAAAGTTGAGTTTCAAAGAAAAAAACGTTCTGAGTGTAAAATAAAAGGGAATATATTATATGATGAAAAGGCAAATACTATTTATATGAATCAGGATGAATCTCGATCAGCGACTGCATTCGGTGCATCGTTGAGAGACCTGAAGGAAATTTGCCAAGAATATGGAATTCCAGAATTAGTTATAGTAAAAGAAGATAGATGCGCATCGTTATTAAAAACATTTTGGAAATTCCCAATGAAATTCGAAAGGCAGGTATAAAAATAAATATAATAAAAGCTCAGCAACACATAACTAGGAAGGAAACCCAGCAATTAATTTTGAACGATTACCACATGTTACCAACGGGAGGGCATGCTGGAATTAATCGCATGTATAACAATATTAGAAAACTTTACTTTTGGTCTGGTCTCCGAAAGGATATCGAAAATTTTGTAAAACGTTGTGATGACTGTCAGAGATATAAGTACTCAAGACCGCATCGGCAACCAATGAAAATAACCACAACGGCTACCTCAGCGTTTCAGAAAGTTTTTCTTGACTTGGTGGGCCCTTTAGACCAAGACAGGGAAAATAACCGATACATTTTGACGTTGCAATGTGAGTTAACAAAATTCGTAGAAGGGTATCCATTAGAAAATAAAGAGGCAGTAACAGTCGCGAAATCATTCGTAGAAAATTTTATTTTACGATTTGGTATTCCAGAACAAGTTGTGACAGACAGAGGCACTGAATTTCTAGCGTCGACCTTCAAAGAGTCGTGCAAACTGCTAAAAATCGAACAGCTGAATTCAACGGCGTATCATCACGAAACCATTGGAGCATTGGAAAACACACATAAAAATCTAGGTGATTATTTACGCATACATGCATCAGAGCATCCAGACACCTGGAGCTCATGGATACCATATTGGTGTTTTGCATATAATAATACAGTGCATACGGAAACTCGGTATAGTCCATACGAATTGGTTTTCGGCAAAATGAGTCGAGTACCATCGAGCATTGCTACACAAGTCGACCCTGTATATAATTTCGATGATTACCCAATTCAGTTAAAATTTAGATTGCAAACAGCTTGGAATGACGCGAGAAATAATTTAATGGTATCAAAATCGTTACGAAAACAAAAACTAGATATTAAAATTAATCCTGTTAATGTTAGGATAGGTGATAAGATATTAGTAAGGAACACATCTTCAAATAAGTATGATCCTATCTTCAAAGGTCCTTATATTATAGTAGAAGATAAAGATCCAAATGTTGTAGTTAGAATAGATAATAAGCTGGTAGAAATACACAAAAATAGGACAAAATTGTTTATTGAATGAAAAAAAAAAATATTGTTTAAAATTTTTTTTTTCGTCATCGGGGGGAGATGTACTGGTATAGCAAATAATGTGGAACAATAACAAATTGAGAAATAAACAATATTCTAATTAGAACACCTAATACGTGCCAGGACAGCTCTTTTCGATGTATGCCGATCTTATGTTATTAAAACATTATGTAACATTGAGATAGGGAAGGATTACGACGAGGATCATGTAATTGAAACAAGGTAGATCAATTTGAGTTATTCTGAATAGAGGAAGTTTTTCTACGAAGTCGTTTCATTCCGTTCCTTATAAATGAACCTGAAGTGAGTTTATTACACGTTAAATCCCCTCTATTTTGATGACTAACAAATACATGTATATATTATGGAAACGACCTTGTTTAAGTTCTGATTCTGATTGATCTCCTCCACTGTGAGCCATGCAATACTTTTTGGATAAAAAAACAGTATATTCTTCATTTTATTCGAAGACTCACACGAAGGAATCCGGCGATGTTCTCAAATATACACGAATACATTATTTTGGCTACTGAAGTAACTATTCTCTTATGCAGACAGCGGTATACACGTAAAACTTCGAGCGATCATGTTTTAAATCTCTCACTCACCATCGGATTTTATAACAAAGCTATAAGCTATACGACCTCTGAATCAGCAACTATAGTGGGTATAAAGAGATAAGAAATAATGTTTAATTTGCATAGTAAGCTACTTCATTCCAGCCGGAATTCTCACTGGGATCGTAACTTGAGAATTTGTTTACCAAGCAGTCTTTCTGTGTGTATGAACACGAAAAAAATTATTACGAGCGAAGCATTTCCCGAATTTTACTTTCCCGCATAAATCCGCGTGATATCAAACAAAATTAAAATAGACGATAACGTGACCCTTCGCATTCGTTAAATCTTAAACCGGATGACAGGAACTGTCGCCGCGAAGTTATGCTTTTAGGACCTTTTGCATATTCAACAGATGAAATTCAGTAGTCGTCGTGGTTTCGACAAGGATACTTTAGTTTTGATGAGTTTTTTGGACGGTGCTTCGTGAAAAATCACACCGTCAATTGAGGTTATTTTGCAAGACGGGCTGGGCTATAGGGTTATTTGTGATTCAATAATCAAATTGCATTAACGACTGATCAGTTTTCATGATGCTTCTGGCATATTACTGCAACCTTTTGTTTGATGCTTTTTTAAACAAAACGACTTAAAGAGTTAAACAAATCATTCAGCCCAGAGAGTATACAAGGTCAAAAAAAAACAAATTTGGGAAACTGTGAGTGAGCTAACTGGAAAAGAAAATAAACAATATTCTCCAGAAATGTACACTGGACATGAATTGATAGGGGATGAATCCATTATAGCTAACGAATTTGCCAAAAATCATTCATCTGAAGTGCCAAATAGTTTGAAACAATATTTCAAAGATGTCAACTTTCCGGGGATTATTGATCTTGTCAGTAATTTGAAATAGTTTTCATTTTACCCCTGTCATTCCATCGGAAGTTCACAATGTTATTCTTGGACTGAAAAATAAAAAGTTCACTGGAATGGACTGTCTCTCGACAAAAATAATTGAATCCATTTCTGAGTATATATATATATATATATATATATATATATATATATATATATATATATATATATATATATATATATATATATATGTGAAACACTTGCATATATCATCAACAAATCTATGGAAGAAATTTTCCCAGATACTTTGATAGTAGGAAAAATTGTTCCTCTCCTGAAAAGAAATGATCCCTTTTTGAGTGACAACTACCAACCAATAACTATTCCTAGTATTTTAAGCAAAGTGATTGAAACATGTATCTATGAAAACTACTTCCTTTTTAACGAAACATAATGTAATAAACAAATATCAGAATGGATTTTGCCCCGGTAAATCGAGGGAAAGTGCGTCTACATCTTTCTTGAAAAATATCTATAGAGGAATTGATAGAGGAAAGTTTGTGGCCGCACTCTTCTTCGATATATCAAAAGCTTTTGATTCTATAAACTTCAATATACTGGCCAAGAAACTTAGTGCAATTGGAATTCGAGGTAAATTTCTATCTTGGATTATGTCTTATATGAAATTGCGAAAGATGTACCTAGAATGGGATAATGTTAAGTCGAATACTTATGACTTGGGAGTTGGAGTTCCAAAAGGCTCAGTCTTGGGACCATTAATGTTTTTACTATACATAAATGATTTACCACAACATATCGGCACTACTTCGATTTCTTTCTGCCGATAATACTTGAAGAAAAATTGAATGTAATAAGTCAAAATTTCTCAAAGTGGTGTCAAAGAAATAGACTTATGGTCAAAGCAGAAAAAACAGTATTGGTAAAGTTTTCTCCTAGAAAATCTGTGGGACATCCCATACACGTTATTATAAATAACACGAATATATACCCTTCACAATCCACAAAGTTTTTAGGGGTTCACATCGACCACACATTGAACTGGTAATTTCAAGTTGACTATGTGAGTAAAAGATAACTAATAAATACATGTATATATTACGGAAACGACCTTGTTTAAGTTCTGATTCTGATTGATCTCCTCCACTGTGAGCCATGCAATACTTTCTGGATGAAAAACAGTATATTCTTCATTTTATTCGAAGACTCACATGAGGAATCCGGCGATGTTCTCAAATATACACGAATACATTATTTTGGTTACTGAAGTAGAGATTCTCTTATGCAAACAGCGGTATACACATAAAACTTCCAGCGATCATATTTTAAATATCTCACTCACCATCGGATTTTATAACAAAGCTATAAGCTATACGACTTCTGAATCAGCAATCATCGTGGCTATAAAGATATAAGAAATAATGTTTAATTTGGATAGTAAGCTACTTCATTCCAGCCGGAATTCTCACTGGGATCAAAAAAAGACTCAATAGCAGTTTCTATGCCTTAATGCAGCTTAAAAAAATACTGAGTGATGTTTACTATGCTCTTGTGAATTCTGTTCTATCTTATAATGTTGTCTTATGGGGAGACGCAACAACTATTAACAGGGTCTTTGTTGCTAAGAAACGAATAATTCGTATGCTTCACAGTCTACGTCATATTGATTCATGAAGACATGTTTTCAAGCAAAGGAAGATATTAACAGTACTTTCTTTCTATATTTATAACTGTCTGCTCTTTGTAAAAAAACCCGAACTCGAAATAGAAAGTAACTCCCAATGTCATAAATACGCAATAAGGAACGGAAATTTAATCAAACTACAACATCGTACAAAATATTCGAAAAGACGCCATCTCTAGCAAGTTCCAAATTTTTAAATTGTCTACCTTACGGCCTGAAAAGTGTAGCATCGATTTATGTATTTAAATGGATAATAATCAGACAATATCTTGTAGATGTTTCTTTTTACAATATTGATGAATATTTTGAATATCCACATTCGCCAATCAACAATTAATATCAAGTCCGGCATTACCTACTTCAAATATTATGGTTCATTACCAAACATTACATTTTCACTTCTTTGTTTTAATGATTTTTGTTTCATACTTGTAAATATGGTTTAAGGCTCGCGCAAACCGGAGCGGCCGCGAACGCGGTGGCGGACGCGGTGGCGATGCGGTCGCAAAGCGAACAAAACCACCGCACACCAATGCATTCAAGGTGTAAGAAACCATATGGATTTTGAAGAGGAAACGTTGCTTCTCGCCATGTTAATTGACGAAGTTGGTGAACCTCAAAAGAAAATATAAACTAATCTTGTTTCTTAATAAATAGGTATAGTTATAAAATTGACCTGTATATTTTTTTGTAGAAAGAAACGAAGAATTTGGATTCACGATATTAACTTAACTCGTGAAATTCAAGGAGAATTTCACACATTATATCACGAACTAAGAGAGGACGAACAGCGCTTTTTAATATATTTCAGGATGACTGTAGAATGTTTCGATGAAATATTAGATCTCATAAAAGAGGACATAACAAAACAGTTTACTCATTACAGAGAACCTATAGGACCAGCCGAACGACTAGCTGTAACACTTAGTAAGTGACTAATGAAATAATTATTTTAAAAACATAATTTTTATTTGTTGAACAAGTAAATAACGAAATAAGTATCTAACTAATTAAGTATTGCACATGTTTTAAATGTTGGACGGGAATTTCGTTAGTGAAGTTCCAAATCTTTCATACCAATCTACAGAAGATTCACAGTCGTGAAAATTGGATTCTGATGATCCCGGTCTGTCCAGAGAAGAAGAATTTTCAGAAATATGCACCACAGGATTGGAGTAAGCCTCAGGTTGTGGAAAAACGTACGAGTTTGTAGACCTGCGTCGCTCTTCCTCATCCAGATGCTCCAATTCTTGCTCCATTAGTAGTTGTGATATTTTAAATTTAATGATAGCCTGTCTTTTTTTTGAAAATTTTTTTACAGTCTTAACATATCCTTTGAATATATCATCAATGTCATCACATGCACTTTCTGCAGTTTTCCTATCAAAATAAGAAATAACTTGCTCTACAGATGATGAAGATGATTGGTGTTTTGCTGGCTGATTTTGCCGTTGGCTTAACTGAGTTGCTGGTGCTTTGCTGAATTCATGTTTTTTGTTCTTTTTTGCTGGTGGCTGATTTGTACCAATTGACTGACGGTTAGTATTTGTTTGCTGCATGTCAGAAAGTGATTGGGTACTTTCACTAGGTGTCTGTGATTCAACCGAAGGGTCATTTTTATCTGCTGTTTCCTGACATTGGACTTGATTGTGGCCTTCTTCAGTAAGTTCAGATGATGATGGTTGTCGTACTGACATTACGTTTGAATGTGTTTTGGCAAATGCCAAGGAAGGTCGCAAAAATTCCATTTGTTGAGTCCAAGGCCAAGTTTTATAACGATCCAAGATCTTCGTTTCTTGTCCAGTGGTGGTTTTTTCGGTTCTTAAATATTTACTATAGAAATCGCGTAGGTTTTTCCATTTTTTCTTTATTTCTTCACCTGAAACAAGTTAACATTTTTCTTGATAACATTTTTATTGCTAATCTATTAAAATGCTTTAAGAAAATATTTATTTTTAGGATATCTTGCAATTGGAGATTCATGTAAAACTATTGGCCATAGTTTTAGAATGGGATTTCGAACAGTGAGCGCCATAGTTTTTGAGGTTTGTACTGCGCTTTGGAACCATATGCAACCCTTATACATGCCTGAACCAACTGAAGAAATATGGGAAAAAAGTATAAATGGTTTCTACGAAAAACGGCAATTTCCAAACTGTTTAGGAAGCATTGTCGGAAAGCATATTACCATAAAATGTCCGGATAAAACTGGATCTAATTACTTTTGTTATTTGCAAAAGTTTTCTTTCGTTTTACTAGCTATCGTATATTATGATTACAAATTTATCTGTTTGGATGTTGGAGGATATGGCAGAAATAGTGACGGTGGATTGTTCGAACAATCTATTATGGGGCAAAGACTTGATAACAAAACCTTCAATGTACCAAAAGATAAACCTTTGCCATTTCAAGATGAGTGTACACTTTGTGTTCTTGTTGGTGAAAAAGCTTTCCCACTAAAGAAATATTTAATGCGACCTTTTCCACATCGTCAATCAAAATCTGATTTAAGAAAAGAAGTCTTTAATAAAAGGTTGTGCCGAGCACGCCGTGTCGTGGAAAATGCATTTGGAATGTTATCCAATAAGTGGCGGCTTCTCTTCAGACCTATTGAAGTAAAAGTTGAAACAGCCATAATTATTGTTAAAACTGTTTGTGTATTACACAATTACTTGCTCATAAAACAGTGTGACTTGCCATCCAATTTATTAGAGGAAAATGAAGCGTATCCAGGAACCATTAGAAATAGAAATGATAACAGAAGATCAACAAATACTGCATTTCAAATTCGTCAAAGATTTGTTTCGTTTTTTAATGACAATAATTAATAATTAAAATAAATATTTTAAGAAAAATACATTACCTACTACAAATATGTTATTTTGTACTTACCAGTTACCCCTTCAAACGACTCGGCAATTTCGTCCCATATTTTGTCTTTTTTCTTGATATTTTTATACTCACTATTAGTGAGATCATACAAAATTGGTTTAACACGAACACTTTCGATAAGCTCCTCTGTGCTCAACATGTTTTGTCCTGCAGAAGATCGCGCGAATTGAGCGGGCAAATAGTGTAAGCAGCGTTCTACCGCCGACAGTTCGCTGCAAAACAAGCGGGCGCGTGTGGTAGATCGCTTAGGTTTGCCCTCTTCAATTATTTTACACGCACAGCGTTTGAACGCATCGCCACCGCGTCCGCCACCGCGTCCGCCACCGCGTTCGCGCCCGCTCCGGTTTGCGCGAGCCTTAAGGCTGCATTTACAATTTATGCGGACAAATAATTTAAATTGTTGTTTTCAAGAACCTTACTTTGATGAAATCCTACTACTTATTCCTACTATTCAAATCTACTTATGCCGATCCTGTCTTTTTTTTTTGTTTCCTCGAATTGATCGTTCAAGGAGAGGAGCAGAGTGCAGGAAAACCTTCTTCGTCGTGATTGGGTGTAAAAACTGCAATACAATTACGTCGTGGTGCGAAACCACAAAGTTACATGTGCGATTCTTCCTTGTCTTATAAGGAACTTTTTCTCCTGCAATACATCCTTCTGCCATACTACATCAAACAAGGTGAGTTAACTCATTCATCTTGTGATTAATTTTTTTAATCGTACTTTTACGCAAAATTTGAGATCAAAACAAATCTCGGTGGTGAATCTGCGTCCCTATTTCATACACCGCTTCAAAACAGTTCATGGTCCTTCTTCGAGCCGGATGTAGTTTCTCAACATTTACATTTGTAGTTTCAAACTTTGTAATAAAATAAATTTTGAATGCAACCTACATTTTTCTCGCAAAATACCTAGGTATATTTGATTTATTATAGTTTGCAACTTTGCATTTCTTCATAAACATTTTTCTTTTTTATCTGCGTTCCAACCTCACAGTTAAGAAATCCATCGTTTCTGAGAGTTGGTTGACGTTTTTCTGCGCACTTTTTGCACTGGTGTTTTATTTCAGATCTTTGTTATTTCAAGGTCCGTCATTGAATTATTCGTTTGGAAATCAGATTCTCTCAATTCAACTATAATGACTTCAAATGAAAAGCTTGCATTGCTTCTACTGCTCTAAGTAATTTTAAACTGATTGAAGAATCGTCAAAAAATGTTGATAACGAAGAACCCAGAAATAAGTTCAAAGTCAGCTTTCGGAAGTTGAAAAAGGTAACCAAAGATTTTGAGAAACATCATAATATGCTCATTACTTTGATTGCTAATGAAGCGGATGAGTTAATTACGGAAAATAAAATATTCGACGATATCACTAGATGTGATAACGTGGAAACTATTTATTTTGAATTGTTTGAACTTCCTACCGAAGAAAAATCAGATACAACACTTCCTTCTGCCTCAAATATTACTCTGATGCATTCTAATGACGTTTGTTGTCTGCCAAAATTGAAGTTGAAAACATTTTCCGGTGACATGACAGAATTTCCTGCGTTTCATGAAATGTTCATCTCCTCTGTTCATGTCAATCGTTCAATTTCCAGAGCTGAAAAATTCAATTACTTGATATCTGTTTTGAGTGGTGCGGCACATTCCAGTTACATCTGCTAACTATCAATCAGCTTCATAATCTTCTTCTAGATAGATACAACAATAAGCGTGAACCACCTTTTTCTCACTGGAGTAGAATAGAAGCCTGTCAAGCTTTGCATACTGAAGATGCAACTTCTTTATGAAATTTAATTTTCACTTTCGAAAAAAATATTTTTGTGTTGAAAATTATGGGTTTAGAAACAGATGAATGTGACGTTTGTTTGAAGGTGGTTGACAATGTTTCGTGGTGTATTTTATCAGTTCAGACCATTCTCTGATATAATATGAATTGATTTGAAATCACTGAAAAAAATAAAAAAAGATATACCGAAAATGAAAATTTTATCAAACAAAAAAACCGAAAATAATAAAGAAATAACATACAAGCAACAACCAAAAAAACAAAAAATGTAAGAAATAAAAAATTGAAATAATTATAAAAGCTGAAAATTGAAAAATATTATTGACAAAAAATTAAAATTAAAAATTAAAAGTTTGGGAAAGAAAGTTTTAGGCTTTCTACTACTCCATTTCGATACAGAAAACAAGAATAAGGGAATCTTCCAAGGAAAGGAAGGAAGTAATCAATTTCAAAATAAGTAACTCTATATATGGATGTGTAGATCATGTAAAGAAGTAACTTTCAGACACAAACTGAAAGAAAGTCCTTCTGAAACAGCTTCTTTCATATAAACATTGAATTACAGGAAAGAAACAATTCTTTAGAAACAAATACTTCTATACGAACACTGAATTATACAGAAGATACTTTTGAAATTGATTACTTCCTTCCTTTCCTTGAAAGATTCCCTCATCCTTGTTTTTTATATCAAGATGGAGTAGTAGAAAGCCAAAAACTTTCTTTCCCAAAAATTAATCGCTCCTAAAAATATAACCCCTTCAATTCAAAAAATTAAAAGTTTCCAAACCAAATTACGTCACGACGTTTCGATTGTTAGTATCCACAAGCGTCTTCAGTTATCACCCGAAGACGATTGGGGATACCAACAATCGAAACTGTTAATTTAAATGAAAATTTTAATTTCGGATGAAAATCCACGGGGTCGTTGCCCATTGTTTTTCTACTGGTGTCTAGATGGCAGCACTAGATACAAATGTAAATCCTAAAAATTGAACGTATGCCCCACTATTTAATCTAGTTGGTAGAAAATGAGCCCCAATTGAATCATCCCCAATAACTCCGAGCCACACGTTGAGAGAAAACAGTTCTTTATGGTTAGTTTCGACAATAGCGTGAGGGTTTTCATCACCTCATATGTGGTAATTATGAAAATTAATAATCTTGTTCCGAGAAAAACTACATTTGTCTGTGAATTATATCGTTTTCAGAAAGTCACAATTTCTTCTAATCATTTCCAGCATCCAATTGCAAAATTCAATACGGTTCTGGAAGTCTCGCGGTAACAGTGCCTGTACTCGTTGCAGATGGTAAGGGTACAAGAGTTGTTCCTTCAAAATTCGAAATACCGTCATATGAGCAACATTTATCCGGAAAGCAATCTTTCTAGTACTGGTAGCAGGTTGTTCTTCAGTAGCAGATTACAGCCGTTTCTGGGCCTCCCCCCACCACTATGACATATTATTTGATTTTTTTTGTTGTTTAGTAACATCAAGGCGATGTGACCTTGAAGGGTCTGGTGCAGGAATCGTTTAGAATTTTTCTTTTCATATGAGATTTTTGGGTGTGTGTGTGTGTGTGTACGTTTACATATATTAGTGGAACACTGTGTATTTGTGGCAGACTTCACAATTGTGGTATACTCGCACGCTCATACCACAATTTTTTCGGCGATTTTCGCATACTTCAGCTGATGACGAGTCTATCTATACCTACTTCGCAGTTTCAATGTGTAAGATGCCACCAAGACCCTTCATACATGTTGCTACATACACCAATATTTGTGGAATACCGAAAGTCACTGCTTTGAGCGCCCTCTATATGGGTTATTTCCAGTAATTTTTTTGAATCTCTGGCTGTAGCTGTGTAAATAATATTCTATCTATTCGGGTATATTAGTGGAATACCAACTGGATTATTGAGTTTTGTTACTTATACATTCGGAGAGAAAAACAATCAATACTTTTTCATTATTATAACAACCATTGTACAAAAAAACGATTCATGAATACTTTATTTGGATTCATTGGTACAGGAAACAGCATCCAAAATTAATTGAGATAAAATAAAAGAATTCAAAAACTAGTTTTCAAAAAGTATGAAAAATCGTGAAAATGATCTTATATATATATATATATATATATATATATATATATATATATATATATATATATATATATATATATATATATTTATATATCGTTGTTACACGACGCATGGTCTGTCAGTCACCAGAAGATATATTTTTTTATTTATTCCCAGACTGAGTATTTGATATGCGCAGGTAGTTTTATAGATAATCAATAGCTTGTAGATCCTGATGATCTCAACTTGGCAAGTGAAACGCGTGTAGAGTAACAGTGACATAGTTTTTGTGTTTTTATAAAAAAATAATAATTTTGTATGGGATTTGGAATTATCTACACTGTGACCTCCCCAGATCTATTGAAAATATTATGATCTTATGTTACAGTTCTTCATCCAATATCATCCATTATTACCAAGGAAACTTTAAAGGAAAGTTTGATATGATACAAATTTCGCTAAAAATATAATTCTAAATCCAAGATTTCAGGCATTTTCAATCGAAGGAACCAATATATGCCCAAGAGAACTCCGTCAAATTCAGAACAAGAGATATCAAACTAGTTTTCTATTCACGGACGACAATTTGCCGGGCCAAAATATGTGGGAATCTTGCAGAATACAGATGAACTTCCTTTTAGTTATCAATGTGATAGTCCTTGGTTGCAATGAGATGAATGTGGTTTACTCAACTTCAGAATATATTGTGGTTGATTATTCCAGTAAAACATTTTCAAATTATTAAAGTCCAGTGGCTTGTACACTTAGATCACCGGATTCAAATCCATTATATATTGATTCAACAAAATGTAACTGTGAATGGAATTGGAATTTATAGTCTTCTATCTGAAGACTATCTATCTTGATATTCTAAACACAATTCGTTTTCAAATCTTTATTCCTTGAAATCCCAAAATCCACTGTCTAGGCACAAAACGCCATTCGATAGAGTTTTTTTATTTAAATAAAAACTTAAACATAAAAAGTTACACTTCTTATCTACTCCGAAAACCAACAAACAATGGAAATAATAATAATGTTAATATATTACATCATTCTCCTTTTAACATGGAGAAAATTTTTGCGGTTTTCGAATAATTTGCCTAGGTCTTAACCTTGTCGAGTAGTCGGTATTATTTGTGGAATTATTTTTTTCTAATCCGTTAGAAATAGGTGTTTCAGAATTTTCAATATTTTCTGTCGTGTCGTTTGGAAAATCCTCAGGATCATTTTGTTCTTGAGCTTCTTCCAATGACTTTCGATTTTCATTTCTTGAATTACTTACATTTTTTATATTATTTGAATATATTTGGTCAATATGCCTTTTTAACTCTCTATTATCTGATGTTCTTACAACAAACATTCTATTTTTATTTTTTTTTATTATAATACCTTCTATCCAACAAGGTTTATTTACAGAGTGATAGTCTTTCACAAGAACGTTATCGCCTAATTCAAAAATTACATCTCGATGGCCACTAAAATTTTGTTTTTGTTGATTTTGCTTTTCTTGAACCAAATCATTATTCAAAGGAGAAAGAAGGTCCAATCTCGATCTCAACTTTTTGCCCATTAGCATTTTAGATGGACATTCTCCTGTAGTGCTATGCTCAGTATTTCGATATGTCATTAAAAAACGATTTAGGATGCATTCACAATCTTCATTTGGATTTTCAATTTTGGCGCGAAATATTGCATTCTTCATTATTTTGACAGCCGATTCCGCTAGCCCATTACTTTATGGGTGATATGGTGCAATGGTTAGATGAGATATACCATTCATTTTTAAAAAATTTACAAAGTCTTGTGAAACAAAAGTGGGACCATTGTCTGTACACACAGTCTTTGGCAAGCCAAATCGTGCAAAACATTCTCGTAATTTATTAATGGTAGTTCTAGCAGTTATATTTTGCATTTTATAACAATTGTTAAATACAGGCCCAAAAAAATCTAAATGCAACCTAGACCATACTTGTTTACAAAAATTCCAATTTTTCAATTCGTATTTTTCAGGATTTGGTCGATATTTTTGGCAAGCTTTACAATTTTTTGTAAGTGTTTCCAAATTCTCATTTATTGAAGGCCACCAGACATAAGAACGGGCTAACAATTTTGTTTTGACAATGCCTTGGTGACTTTCATGTAACTCCTGTAAGATGCTATTTTGAAACTTTTTAGGTACTACTACTCTGTAACCCCACATAAGGCATCCCTGCTCAACTGTTAGCTCATTTTTATGTCGAAAAAATGGCAAAAGATCCTCACTAATTTTATAATTTGGCCAACCTTTCATATATAAAAATTTATAACCTTACTTAAGTATGGATCTCTGCTACTTTCTATTTTCATTTGTCGGAAACTGATTGGCAAAAATTCCTGAAAAAAATGACAGTACGAAAACTGATTAGCAATATCAAATTCTGTTTCATGTAATGGTAATCTTGATAACCCATCAGCCACATTTTCCGCAGATTTTACATATTCCAACTCAAAATCATAAGCGGAAAGAAAATGAGCCCACCTTTGTAACCTACTTGCTGCAATCGCTGGTACTCCTATTTCTTGTCCAAAAATGCTCATCAACGGTTTATGATCGCTACAAATCGTAAAATGCCTGCCGAAAAGATATTGATGAAATTTACTAACCCTCCATTTTATTGCTAATGCTTCTTTGTCTAATTAGACACCCAATTGGGAGTACCTTTTTTCTGCTTCATGAAGTACCCTTAAAGCGAAAGCTATTGGTCTATCTGGGTTACTTGAGACCTCATTAGGATGACATAATACTGCTGCTAGGCCATATTCACTAGCATCTACAGTTAATTTTATTTTTTTGTTTGCATCATAGAGAGTTAAAATTTTATTCGAAAGCAACTCATTTTTAATTTTTTTAAAAGCTAACTCACATTCCTTATTCCAATTGGACACAACTCCTTTTCTCAATAACTGATATAAAGGATATAATATAGTTGCTGCATGTGGTGTAAATTTTAAGTAAAAATTTACCATGTCTAGAAAAGCTCTTAACTCTTTTATATTTTTAGGCGATGGAGCTAAACTTATTGCTTCTGTATTATTTCCTGAAGTATGTAACCCCTCTTCATTTATAGTGTGACCTAAAAACTCTATTGTTGTCTGGAAAAAAGTGCATTTTTCCTTTTTTACCCTCAACCCATTATTTTGTAAAATTTTAAATACTAATTCTAATCTTTTTGAATGTTCGTCTTCGGTTTTACCTGTTACCAAAATATCATCAATAAATACTATCACCCCCACCATATCTGCCAAAATATTTTCCATATTCTTCTGAAAAATTGATGGTCCCGAGGTTATTCCATACGGGAGCCGGGTATAACTGAAAAGTCTTCGATGAGTAGATATGGTCAATAATTTTCGGGTTTCTTCTGTTACCGCCAATTGTTGATATGCTTCCCTCAAATCTATTTTCGAAAAATATTTCCCACCTTGGAGTCTCGTGAATAACTCCTCTATTTTAGGAATCGGATAAGTGATATTTTCCAGTACCGGATTTAAAGTAACTGAAAAGTCTCCACAAATGCGAACATCCAATTTATTTGATTTTATAACCGGAACGATTGGTGTCGCCCATTCTGAATACTCAGTTGGAACCAAAATCTCCACATTTACCAATCTATCTATTTCTGCTTCAACCTTTGGCTTCGAAGCAAATGCTAAAGTTCGATATTTTATAAATTTTAGGTTTGCCCCATTTTTAACTTTTAAATTTAATTCAAAATTTTTTAATAACCCTAACTCACTCTTAAAAATACCTGAATAGTTTTCTAGTACGTTTTCCAACTTTGTCATGTCATTCAAGGAATTTATTGCCACTATCGCTAATTTTTATTTCTGTAAACTGTCTCGTCCTAGCAGTGGAGGTCCGCCCTTTTTGATAACATAAACTTCTAGAATATCCTGAATATTATTATATTTAAATTTCAACTGAATTTTTCCCAAAGGACGGAAAGAGTGTCCTATATAATCTCTCAATTTCAAATTACAACTGATCAACTTTTTACCTTGAAACATATTTTTATACAAATCCTCGGAAATTGCTGAATATGCAAATCCCGTATCTATTTCAAATGAAATCTCCTTACCTTCTACCTCCAAAATAATTTTGGTTGGATTATTATTTATATTTATAATATTTGTACCTACATTTGAATGGAACAAGTTTTCTGTGTACTCTGCAACCTCAGTTTTACATTCATTTTCCATACCCACAAAATGGCTTCTTCCAATTGGCTTCTTCGGCAGATGGCAAATCGCTGCTATATGTCCTTTAGCACCACAGTTATAGCACGAACCTTCTCGGAAAAAGCACTGCTCACTGTTGTGATTTGATTTCCCACATACACTACAGAATACCCGCTTTGGCTTCCACTTTCCTGTTGAACCTCGGCTATTCCCAGAAGCTGCTACATTACTTCGTGTGGTACTGGGAATCATTTTGTGAACAGGACTCGGCTCTGATTTTATTTGATATGGCTGGAGAATTTCCAACTTTTCTTTGTGCGCTGATTCTCTTCCTTGTGCAATTTCCAGAAGTGAAGATAAAGTTGACGTATTTTTTTCTTCTAATCCGTCCTAAATAGGTCCTGGTCCCATTCCGTTTACGAAAATGTCCCGTAGCAATATCTTAAGCTCTTCTCCAAAATCGCAGTTTGCTGCTAAACCTTTCAATCGGGTAGCAAAATCTGTTACCGACTCCGTTTCATTTTTCTTTGCTCCATAAAATTTTATTCTTTCAGCAAAAAAAGATTTTACTGGTTTGAAATGTACATTTAATAGCTGAACTAAATCACTAAATGTTTTAACTTCTGGATCCTCTGGTATACATAATTTTTTTAGTACCTTATAGGTACCTTCACGCAATAGAGCTGCTTTCTTCTTGTCATGAGAGATCTCATTTAAATCGACAAATTGTTTGAATTGTGCAAAACAAATTGTCCAATCTGAGATTTCATAATCAAATTTATTCAAATGTCCAATAAATGTGGCCGCCATATCTGTTATTTCGACAACTGCCACAACTAATTATTTTGATTCATTTTCTTCCTCGTCGCCAATGTTTTATCTTGTTATTCTAAACACAATTCGTTTTCAAATCTTTATTCCTTGAAATCCCAAAATCCACTGTGTCGGCACAAAACGCCATTCGATAGAGTTTTTTTTATTTAAATAAAAACTTAAACATAAAAAGTTACACTTCTTATCTACTCCGGAAACCAACAAATAATGGAAATAATAATAATGTTAATATATTACATGGTACAACTCTGGCTGTTGCATTAGATATTTCCGGGACGTTTGATCGCGTTTGGCACCAGGGTTTCGTCGCCAAGCTTCCATCTTACGACTTGCCCCACAGTTATATTCCTTGCTATCTAGCTTCCTTTCAGACAAATCACTTCACGTAGAAGTTGATGGAGTTTCATCCGACATTCTATCTATAAATGCAGGCGTCCCACAGGGATAAATTCCAGTACCAACACTGTTTAATCTTCACAACGACTTGTTGAAAGCTACATCTCAACCAGTGCACAGCTTTATGAACCATAGTATCCTTCACACTCCTTTTCCACCAAAGAAGAACATGAAAGGAACATGAACAATTTAATTGTGGACTTGGCAGAAAATCTAGTATGGTTATCCAACAAGTTGGTGGACAGAATAGAAACAAATGTTCATAATAAAACTTCATAATCGATTTTCACTGATTGATAGTTTACAAAACCGCGACATATGATTCACCATACAATAGCTTCTTCAAGGCAAAAATATACTAAATTATATCATGAATACAATTGTTTGAAGGTGATTGACAATGACACTATCCGTAGCAGCCTCACGAAAACCAGGCCATCAAACGCGGACTGCGATTCCAAGAATTGCATTTACCGGATACCCTGTGAGTGCGGAAAATCCTATATTGGTGAAACTAAGAGGCCATTGAATGTTCGCATTGCCGAGCACAAGAAACACACACAGCGAGGGGAAATCAGCTAATCAGGAATAGCAGACCATGTTTGGACCCATCAACACAACATCGAGTGGTCCCAAGCTGAGATCTTGCACAGAGAGGAACATTGGTTTAGGAGAAAATTCAAGAAAGCCGCATACATGTTGTCCAACAACGTATTCAGCCAAGCCAGCGTAAAAATACGCAACATATGGAAACCCATCATCGAGGGAAAAATGGCCAACTACCGCCAAAACGGTCATCTCCCACGGAACCAGTGAAGCGGAAAATGGAAAGCGGGGGTAAGTGGAAGTATTCGAACGACCTATAAATAGTCATCTCTCGGAGGAATCAGTCCAGCCATCACCCGAAGATGATTGTAGATACTAACAATCGAAACGTCGTGAACTAACGTGACTTGGAATCGCTCCACTTTTTATTTTTATTTTATTTCTATTGTTTTTTGTATTTTATTTCACTATTATTTCATTTCAGGTTTATTTTGGTTAATATAATTCTTATCTTCAGCTATTCATTTTTAATTCTTCTCTTTTAGTTGTTTCAGGGATTTCAAATCATTTTATATAGTAGACAATGGAAGTCCGAACTAGTGAAATAAATACAATTCTTGAATTCTAATTTTCTATCCATAAATTACTAACTTACGGTATATCTAATTACAAATTAGGTGTCCCTGAAATCAGCAAATAATATTTTCAGTTTTCCAATTATTATATTAACTATCATCTATTCACCTGATAAATAAATTTGTGTGTTAAATACATTTTTTATTGTACTTATTGGTGAATTATCTGATACACTCAACCCAAAGAATGATATTTGTGGAATATTCCTCACACAAAATACATGTCGGGCTATGATAGTGGAGTATCTAATACACTCATCTCGAAGAATAATATTTATGGTATATTCCTTGCACAAAATATATGTTGTGCTACATTAGTGGAATATCTGATACACACTCACCTCGAAGATTAATATTTGTGGAATATTTCGTACACACCCTGGTCTGATGGTAGTGGATCCAGAGTGCCACAAATAGTTTTTCAACATATATGTCTTATCACGGGGAGTT
Source organism: Leptinotarsa decemlineata (assembly GCF_025532065.1). Lineage (NCBI taxonomy): Eukaryota > Metazoa > Arthropoda > Insecta > Coleoptera > Chrysomelidae > Leptinotarsa > Leptinotarsa decemlineata. Next base: position 753,665 of record NW_027412728.1, read on the forward strand.
AAGCGAAACAAATTAGTTTTCCAGGGTTCTGATTTTTTTTAGCATCATTTCAGCTATATTTCAGAGCTGGCTCCACAAATACCTTCCATGCACGGGATCCACTAATATTATCAAACCTGTATGTGTGTGTGTGTGTGTGACATAGTGACGTAATTACATTTGATTGGTGTGTGTGTGTGTGTGTGAGAAAGCACGGTACAGGGTTTCATCATGTGCTTGTCTATGTACAAACATCCGTCTGCATACTTCGAAGATCCTTCAAGTAATGAATGTTCCATCGGTGTGAGCCCACCAAGTTAGTAGTGGTGTGACGTCACAGCAACAACCGTTCAACGGTAAGAGAGCAAGATGTTCACTACACGACGTGTGGCTGAGTTATGCGTATTCATCGGTGTGCTCTCACCTCTCTCGATACAGTGAAGGCTGTGACGTAACACATCGCTCTAGCCTGGCCTAACTCTAGCCCAACGTCTACCCTCTACGAGAGCGCAACGACCACTGCCTGTTCGTATCGACAGCTGTTATCGCATCCATTTGGGAGGTGGGCTTGGCTGTGACGTCAGGCATCTCTAGTGGGTAGCAACTAGCAATGTGAACCTTTCACGATTTCATGGTGGGGGTGACTCGCACTGTTTAATATAAAAGAAATGCCTGACACACTACGAAATCAGTAGACGAATATATCTGCAGCAGTTAGCAATTGGTAGAGTGTTATTCACTTGGTATTGTCTGTTGGAAATTGTTTATATTTTCATACATATTTTCATCATGTCCGTTTCAAAAGTAGATTTGAATAAAATTAATAATTTGATTGTACAGGAGGTTGAAATACTAGAGCAAAAGGCCTTATCTTCATTGCCAATTGATGAAGTGTACATAATTAAAATTATGTTAACTTATTCTACACGATTTGGTAAATCAATTTTATTAACTTTGAAAGATGTGAGCAATAATACATTATTTAAAACATGGCTACCAAAACGTATTTCGTTGCAATTCAGTGATGATGATATAACTTGTATCAATTGATCGGGTGGTAAATATACGATGACGTATTTAGGACAGGGCACACAAAGTTTTGCTGGCATGAAAACGCGATCTCTAGTCAAACTCAATATGATTGAATAATAATAGTGATTATAGTGAATTTCTTTTTGGTTCAATAATATTCATATATTAGATGATAATTATATAGAAATATAAACATTACTAACTTAGTTGAATATACTCACTTTGTAACTACAAGTAAAATGGGAATGTGAGTATTATATCATGGAAACAAGTTGGAGGTTGCATATTGTTTTTTTTTTATTCAATTTCAGTTCCACCATTCAAAGATGTGGATGCAGTATGCAAGTCAAGATTGGATCGATAATGTAGATCTTAAATCATCGGTTCAACATTTGTCGTCTAAATTGAAGGTGTTGGGTGATGGAGCCGAACATGCAAGCGTTTATGATACGAGTGTATGCTATGATGAAAAACAAATTGAATTATATCTTCGTGATGCTGAGAACTATCGGAGTGATGCAGAAGTTTGTAACAAATGTTTTGATAATGAATTGGAACTGTGGCAACTTTGTGAGGTTATGATTGAACTGAACCTGAGAAGATTCCTGTATAGCCTCCAACCATACTTGCCAGAATGGATTATTCATCACTTTGAATTGAATAATGGAAATCGAGAGGAAATTGAAGATGGTCGCGAAAATGATGACTATGAGGAAGAAGTTATTTTAGATAGTCTGTATATTCCTGTAAATCATAAATAATGTCATTTTCATTTTTTTTTCATGTTTTTTTTTTATTTAAATCCTATTATATACAATAGAAAATGATTACAAAACAATAAATATGATATATATGAATTAAGAAAAAAATTACAATACATGATATAAGTCAGTTACAAATGAAAAAAAATCATAAAACAGTGCATGATAGAGTGGAAAAATTAAATAGTATCGATAATTTAAAGAGTGTCAATATCTGCTGCGAACTGAACCATTCAATGCATTGTATGTTGAAATTGTATCATGCAAAATTAATGCATATACTTTAGTGTTGTCTGGAAACTTGGTCTCCCTCGTCTCAAACTCAATCTTTATATCAATAGTTGATGATTTTGTTGCATTCGGTTGATGGGAACAATCGATGACGAATAGTGGATTCTCTCTAAATTGTCCAATGTTCATCAGAGGTTCACTCATATCTTTATCATAATAACTTCGCTGGAAACTCTCAGAAGCATAATAAGCAGGAGCATCAAGTTTTTTATCGAAATTCAAATTCCAACGCTCATATGGATAAACTTCAGAATTCAAGTATACTCGAATACTATTGATATCAGCAGTTGTGAATTTTGTAATATCTTGTATTCTATCTTCAGATGTGGTAGTACTTTGGAATGCGATGATGACAAATCGAGGAGTTTCCAGAGCGTTAGTTGTTTTGATGGCCCATATGTCTGAAGAAGTAACACGTAATGATGGTAGTTCTTAGAGGTCCCACATGCCATGAGCCAACTTGATTTTGGCATTCAGACCGCTTTTGTTTATTCTACTCAAAAGTTTAAGCTTGTGTTTATCATCTGGTACAATATGTCCTATTTTCCATTCGGTTTTATTCATTTCCAAATCAGCATCAACCTCACCTATATATGAGTTTTTGAATGATCGAGCGATAATCAAAATCAATTCCTGTTTGGCATTCAAGATACTTTTGTTGTAATCTTCAGCAAAACCCATCCAATATTTCAGTGGTAGTTTTCCACTGAAAACATGACTGTTTGTATCCAAGATATCTTGTTTCGATTGTAAAAGTCCCCAGCCAGATGTCAATAATGTGTTAGCATGTGATTGTCCAAATGATATCATGGTTTTCATTGTAGATGTTATCCCTGGTTTTCTAACAACAGCTACCTGTTCACCACCCATTTCGTAACGAATTTCATCAAAGAGAAATGCAATTGCATTATTCGAGATATAGCATGTTTTCGCTACATCTTTCGGGGTGAATTTACCTTCTATGTAAATGAAGCTCTCGGCAATATCTTGATTGTTGATTGCAATTCTAATTTCATCCGAATTCCTGAATAGCGGTGATCCGTAGGGCTTATATGTGTTCTCATGTGAACTAATGAGAGAATGATCGAGCACTGGTTCATCGAATATATTCAACTTTTCACTGTTTGTTTCGAGCACCATTGTTATTTTCTCACTTTCAATCCAATCGATTTCCAAAATTTAAGATCACTCAAAGACACAGCGTTATGTGCTAACTGTTCAGCATGCACTTGTGAAATGAGCTTCTTTTTATGCACTCTTTTTTTATGTACACTTTGTTCAATACGATTTTGTCTATTGTAAATGAAACCCATAACAATAGTTATTCGATTTTCTTCAATTCCAAAATGATGAAAATCTCTTTTTCACTTCCAAAATCGATAAGGTTAATTTTATCATCAAAAATATGCACTGTAATGATGTGAACCAATTGACGACCTTCTGGACTGACAGGCATATACATAACACTGTGTGGTTCTTTAGTAAGATTGTATCCAGGTTCAACATCAATATCGAATGGGAAAAGAATGTGGGATTCTTCACCATTTATATATGAACCAGATATTATATTGCAATCTAAGCGGATAAGTCTCACAGTTGTAATGTTTATTGGTGATGAGGATTCATGTATCTGATTTGGTGGAAATATGCCATGAGCGAACCCCATCATTTCTGCTATAGAATTTGGATGTGTCAGATCAATTTCATATTTGGATCGCATTTAACATTTGAATGTATTATCATTGGCGTGTAGATAGAAAATATCATCTGTTACGACATCAATTGGTTTTTCATCATGAAACAATCTGAACATGATATGTTTCTGTATGACGGCATTGATCTCTTCTATTTCGTAAGCACCACATGGAATTTCAATTGTAAACTTCTGGAGTATCGATGAGTTGTCATTACTGATTCTGAAACTCACTAAATTATCAGATTCAGTTATATTATTAATTGTATTGCATCCATAGAATTCCAAAAGTCCTAATCCATAACGGCTGTTCCTATCCAATTCAACTGGTGGAAAAAAATCCGCACTCAAGACAGTTGTCCCGACAGCTTGTAGCTCGAACTTCCGTGACATGACTGATGAATATTTTGAAACACATTTCAATTTATTGTGCACAGCAACAGCATATTTGAGACAATTTACACTTTTTCAAAGGTGTTGCATTGTAATAAATATCATTTTTATTGATACCGATATTCACATCCTCTATATTACAAATACAATACATAGATTTTCGAAGTATAGGACCATCATTAATATCTGAATCTAAATTTTCATCGGGGTGGTGTTCATAACAATATCTATGTTTCATTATATTTTTATTTTTCTTCGTTTGTTTCCTCTTACTTTTTTTCTTATTGCTGCTACAACCCATGCCCATATGTCTTTTTGTTTTCATAATGTTGGTGACAAGTAATGCAGCTGTTCTTTCCCCAATAATCGCGTCCTTCGATTAAACCCTATCTCAAGCGCTGTATTCAAGTTCTTTGTCGGCTAAATGTCTTGCTGCAAGCTCGGATAGATGCTTTGAATATTGAATATCGTGTTTTTTGCATTCAATATCTAGTTTATTGATTCAAGGATCGTTGCGAGCTAAACGTTGTTTCAGTTTTGTACCCGGTCCACAGTATTGATAACCTCCGGGTAGATGTAATTCGAAAGGAAGTTTGTTTATTGAATCATCAACAAAACCACAACCTCTTTTGATTTTATGATCAATTTCAATACGTCCGTATCGTTTGATGGTACACATTGAAATGAATATGCTAATAACATTCATATATTCTCCAACCACGGCACGAATGCGCATTGTGAAACAGAAAGAAAAGTTTGCTGTAGATAATCTAGATGAGAAATTCGGGTGTGGATTGAATGGACAAAGGGTATTCAGACATGGTCTACTACTTCCATCATCACTTCGAGGACTCATTATAGGACCTTCAAATTGTGGAAAGACGAATGCAATGATATCGCTATCAACACGTCCACAAGGACTGAGATTTAGAAATGTGTATCTATATTCAAAATCACTCAATCAACCTAAATATCAGTACTTGCGAAATGTTTTGGAACCTATAAAAGGATTAGGTTTTTATACATTCAGCAATAATGCAGAAATAGTGGAACCCTCCGATGCTAAGCCTAATTCTGTTTTCAATTTCGATGATGTGATATGTGAAAAGCAGGATATTATTAGATCATATTTCTATATAGGATGTTGATTGGTTTTATCTCGCACATACATATTCACGGGTACCCGAACAATTAGTGCGTGACAATACCAATTTCATCATAATGTTCAAACAAGATGAGACGAATTTATATCATATTTATTCGGATCATGTATCACCCGATGTAACATTCAAACAATTCCAATTGATGTGTGTTAAATGCTGGGAGAACCAATATGGATTTCTAGTCATTGATAAGGACAGAAAAATTGATGAAAGTAGATATCGCAAAGGATTCAATAGTTTCATATATCCATGATCTTGTTATTCAAATTTATTCGATCACTGAATATTGTAGAGGTCACTTCATCAGCCAATTGAGTTATAATTTAAAAAGAGCATTATGAATACGAAAAATGATTCTGAAAATAAAAACAGTGGAATGAATTCGAAACGTCGACTAGTAGAGACAACAGAAGCTGTCAGGCAGAAATTCAACCCTATCAAGAATGATAATATTGAAAATCGTACAACACTTGAAAAATTGTATGAGCCCATAACGAAACAACCATTGAATATTTTATCATCATACGCTTCGTCGAAATCATCAATGTTATCGTCAAACCATGAAAATGTTCAATCTACTTCAAATTATACCATGAGTTCTCCAATAGGAAGAAAATAATCTTTGGTGGTGTATCATCTGTTAATAGTGACACGAGCACACTTCAAGACGATATGAGAACAACTCTATTCGAAACACCATCATCGTCCCACATCGATTCATCGGATCAAGACTCTCCTCACCTAATATGAATGAAAGTCGTGATGATGTTTTGGCGAAATATTTGAATAATGTAGAATCTAGAAATCCAGCATATGATGGAACATTTGGTGTACGTATGGATCCTATTACACAAAAGCTGAAAATGGGAAGTCTAGTGGTACATTTCAAAGATGGAAACATTTCATTTTGGGATGCTGATGAAGTGAAAAAATATGAATGCGCAGGTAGTCCAGACTTGTATGATATGATCTTTTTGAAGAATCCGCAAGATGTTGATAATAAAGAAACTCGTCAAGTATATTTCGAAATATTGAAAATAACGAATGCTCCATATAAACAATATCATCTGAAGAATGGTTTTAAAAACACAAATTCTAAAAAATTTCGTGAAGTTATCAAACCACTATTAGACTCACGACAATATCCAATAAGAAGTAGAAGTAAAATTGGTGGAGCACTATAACGAAAGAAAATGGAGAAAACATATAATTCTAAACCTGTGAATTATGTGTACTGGAATTCACCGAAAGAGTTAGTTACTCGTCTACGATTATTGGTAGCTTCAAAGTCAGCTGGGCATACTGGACATGACAATGAAATAATTTCTATAATTGAAGAATTACGTGAAGAAGGTATAATATATTGATATATCCACAAGTAATGATCACTATCATATTATCATTCAATGCAGTAACATTATCAACTTTTTTCTTCAATCATTTTGATATAAAATCACTAATGAAATAAGTGATGTCAAACGACAAGTTGTTAATGAATTACATAGACCTGCAAGAAGTAATTTTCGTAGGAGAATAACCACCATCAAAGGTTTCGCATTCCTATGGCAAATAGATCTAGCTGAACTACAACCTTATGCAAAAAGTAATAAAGGATACCGATATATACTTGTAGTGATTGATTGTTACTCAAAATATTTGTGGACTGTAGTAGTTGAAGATAAAAGAGGTATTACAATAACTAATGCAATGAAACATGTACTAAAGGAAGCCAAATTTTCCCCTAAACATATACAAAGCGATCAAGGGAAATGATTTTTTGAAAGAAGCTTCTCATCTCTCATGCGAAAATATAATATCAATCATTATTCAACATTTAGCACAAAGAAGGCGGCTATAGCAGAAAGAGTGATTCGTACAATAAAGGCATGGCTCTACAAGGAATTTTCGATGAGGGGTCACCACAAATGGCTTGATATTCTTCCAACTATAACTAGTAGATATAACAATCAAGTTCATCGTACAATAGGTATGGCACCCATCAATGTTGATTCAACAACAAAATTGAAATTCAAAGGTATTAAAGGGATTGGAGGAAAACAAAGTAAACCCAAATTCCAATTGAATGATATTGTACGTATAAGCAAGTACAATAATATGTTCGAAAAGTCTTACACTGCGAACATTACCATGGAGCTCTTCAAGATTGTTAAAATTATTAAAACCACTCCCACGACCTATAATCTTGAAGATATGAATGGACAACCTATTAGAGGATGTTTTTACGAAGGAAGTTATTACAGATCAAAAATCCTGACGTATATCTGATTGAGGAGGTATTGAAGAAAAGAAAAAAAAAGTATATGTATAGTGGTTAGGCCTTCCTAGCGAACAAAATTCTTGGATTGATGAATCAAATATGGTTTGAATGTATATACTATTGTATTTATGAATGAAGTAATGTTGAAGTTCAGTATTCTTTTCATTTCAATTATAAGTATGTGAATTGAAAAATATTGCAGCGGTAAACGTTGCCCCAGCCATTCGCAACGTTCTGTGTATACCAAACCAAATTAATTGTATACTCCATTCCATCTTATATTTTTCAACTCACGATATTGAAAACACATTATCATTTCTAAAACTAATCGCCGTCATTTTGAAATGCACTCTCCAACTCCTTTCGCCAATTATCTCTCACTGATAATGCCGTCTCATAAAGTTGAGTCGACTCCTCAAGCTCAGTCTGAACTTGCATTCTCGAATGTTGATTGAATCTTTAACAATTTTTGAACGGAGTTCATCTGCATCCGTACACATTTCAGCCAATTCAACCTTCGCTAATGCAATCTTAGCATCTAATGCTTGAAGAGTTTCCTTATTAGCATTAATATCCCGCTTACTCTTTTCAAGTTCAGCAATAGCCATTTGCGCCTTTACAAGACGGCATTTTGCTTTCCTTTTCATTTCCCCAAACCGATGGAGGGGACTGAAAGAAGATAGCGGTTCAGCTTTCAAATCACTCTTCATTTCTTTAGGAGTACCTTTTGGCTTCCTCTTCGATCTGTCACTTTTCGTTGCGGGTTTTTTCTGTCGCACAACACTTTTGGATTCTTTCTTTTCTTTAAAGTCAGTGACAATCGATGAAGATGCCTTAGTAACCTTCCTCTTGATTGTTCTAGATTTCTTATCAACACCAAGAGGAAGGGTAGATGAAGAGTGTTTGAGTGATGATGATTGCGAAACTATTGGATTTTCAATAACAATTTGCTCATTTGGTTCCGGCACATTTGCAAAGTTAACAAAGTCGTTAATATCAAAATCATTTATCGAATCTTGACTCGATAAATGTAATACTGGAATATTTTCTAAATCAGTGTGATCAATATCAACAAGTGGTGAACCATCTTCAGCAATCAACAACGGCTCATGATAATGATTATCTAGGTCACTTTGCATTTCAAAATGTGAGAAAATAACACAAATAGATTCAAAATAATATATTTAATAATAACAGAAGACAATGACATTAATAAAACAAAAAAATCACAAGTGTTGATGTGTCTTTGTCGTTGTAGAATGTTCTTTGATTCTTCTCCTCAATATTTGTTGATCATGTATCAGACAGCAACATTTGAAGGAAATGAATTCTCCTATTGGGGTAGAGTTGACCAACCTTTTCACACAGATCCCAAGTACTTCTACATGAAGTGCATACATAATTATGTATGCACAACAATTCGTTGTGTATGTATCACAACGCAAAAAACGTAGCAGCGGAGCTGGAATAGCAGCACAGGTAGCACAAATATTTCTACAAATACCCATATTATTGGATATTATAGGTTCGGAAACTTCAGGCACTGTTACTGTTGCTGACGATATTCTATTTTTGGCCGCTTCGGTGGATGAGATGGAGGCGACAGCTGAATCCGCGACACATAACCATTGCACATACCAGTGCAAGGATTAATTGTTTCCTTAGGTCTACTTATTTGGCAAAAGTAGCACACAATAGCCCCCACTATCATTATTGGGTAGACACACACTTTTGGTTTTTTAACCCACTCTTTTGGAAACGGCATTTTACTAATTCGATTAGAAATAATAAGAGATGACTTATAGAAACTCTGACTGCTCTCTCTAACAACGACATTCTCTATTCATACAAATTAATATCATGTGAAAGTATAGTGGGGAAACTTATCCTTCCCTCCCACTCGAAACGAGTCAAGTGGTAGGTGGGAGTCGTACCACTTCCACTTCCTATTCAATCATATAAGTCAACTCATCATCCTGAAGTTCGTTCATTCATTCACTCTACAACTGTGAGCAAACAAGTGTGAGCAAACAACAAGATGAATTCTGAAAAAATAGCTGCTGCATTGAATAGCATATCTGCTATTGATAAAAATAATTGGATAGACGAGTCAGATGATGAGGATGTCAACATTCCACTAGAGGAAGTGATAGTTGAAGAAGAGGATATTGGAGTCGATGAAGACGTGATAGATGAAGTTGAAAATGAGGCCAATGAAGATGATGACGTGGTGGAGTTTGAGGGGGTTGTGGATGGAGAAGAAGACTTTGAAGGGATTGCAGCTGATTCATCTGAAGGTGATGGTGCTTTGACGATCGGTATGCGAATGCTCAATGTCAGTGAGTCATTAGATGATCCATTGGACTTATATTGTGCAATGGATGCATACGTCTTGATCAGCACAATTGATAGTGGTAACGAGAAACTATGTTGGTGCTGCTTCCATTTTTATTCACACAGAAATAACAATGGAGGGTGGTAAAAAAAACCAACAGCCCTGTTCAGGGCTACATAATTCACACAAACAGTAATAGTAGAATTCACAGATTATGTGACAAATGACTACTTTGACTAAAAAAGTCGAAGTTAGGATTTTGTTAATCATTGAATATCTGTGCATATGATGAGTACTTCTTTGACTGAAAAGCCGGAGTTGGGAGTTTGATAGTCATTGAATATCTATGCATATGATGAGTACTACTTTAAATGAAAGTTGAAGTTGGCATTTTGTCGATCATTGAATGCATATAATGATGAGTACTACAGAGTGGGACGATGGTACTTCTACATTCCTTTATTTTTGTTTGAGACTATAATGTTAACAATAGAATGAACCTGTTTCTGTTTGAAAGTATAATGATAGCTCTGAATAGAGCTGTTTTTTTTGTTTCAGTCTTCAATTGTAGCCCTGAAAAGAGTTGTTTTTTTATTAATCCATGCAATGATATGGACTTACGCTCCTCATCATCAGAAACAATAATGATGGTGTCGTCATCTGAATCAGATGATATACTAATGATATCGTCCTCATAATCATCTGAATCAGATGATATACTAATCACATCGTCCGCATAATCATCTAGTTTGTTGTCGTCAACAGCCATCTCAAACTCTACATCTACTTCCTCCTGCATGCCTTGTTCTACTCGTTCTGGGAAATCATCAGGAAGATCATTGTACTGGTTGTACTGAAATGATCGGACGTTGAATCTATTTCATGTGCCTGGACGGGTCCTGTACTAGACAATGTGGAAGAATGATGTAGAACTGGGATTGATACTATATTTATTTTGGAAAAAATAAAACGGAGGGGGTGAAGTGTAAATGTAGAACAATTCAGTGTTTGATATTCGGAAACATCAAGAATGACGATCTTCATGAAACTCTGAGCGATTATTATGAGGAATTCTGAGTGATTATTATGAAAAAACCAATAAGTGAGAGAGAGGAAGACACTGCCCCAGCCTCGCAGTGCCTCGTGTACACCAACCAAAAAGTGTGTACTCCGTGGAAGGAAAGGAAAGGAAAGGATGGAAGAAACGAGGAAATGATTAGAAATCATCATCTGAATTGAGGACTTCATCATCAATCAGGATGGGGGATGGTGGAGGACTATCTTCGATGAAGATTGGGGATGGTGGATGACGTCTATCCTCAGACTCATCGTCAGCGTCATCGCCAGCATCATCGTTATCATCGCTGTCCCCAGGCACTAGGTCATCCCAATCGGGATCCCGCCAATCGTTTGGGTCCGGATATTCATTGTCTGAAAGGTGCGCCTCATCACTGCTGGTAACAAATTGCACCTGAAGTCTATAATCGTATATTATGTTATCATATGCAATACTGTGAGGTGCTGTCGTCGAGTGGACTAAGGGCTGATGAATCGGCATCCAAAATGGTGTCTGAAGATCCTGAACGCTATATGGTTCACTAGTTGAGTCAGGTTCCATATTGGAGGTGAGTGATCAACTGAATATACCAACAGATAATTCCTACTTTTATACTTTTGAAAGAGAGTGGGGATTGAGTGGGAATGAATTACAAAATGACATAAGCTAATTGAATGGATAAAATACAATATGAATTATATGAAATTATATTTATATATATATATATATATATATATATATATATATATATATATATATATATATATATATATATATATATATATATATATATATATATATATATATATATATATATGTACATAAAACTAACATAATATCACTAACTAACTAACTAATCTAAATATATTCTACAAAATCAATTTTATAAATTATATCCGTAATTGTTCGATATCGCTCTATCGAAGAGGTCGCCACGTTACGACTTTCTTCCAGAGATGCAATCTCTCGATCTACTTCGGCCAATTCTTTCAACAATTCACTTCGTCGGCTGACAAGTCTCGCTTCATTGCGAGAAATGTCAACCAACGCGGCCTCACCAGATCGAGAAGCATCTTCTGCTTTCTCGCAATTCCGAAAGAAAGTTTTCAAGTATTCACTCACCCCTCCGATAGGCTTCGACACTGGCACTGGCACTGGTGGCGCGATCTCTCCGGCAAGCTCTAGCACTTGTGGCGCTGGTGTTAGCGCCAGTAGTGTCAATGGCGACACCGTCAGCAGTTATAACGGCACTATAGACCAGCCCCTCCACTTTTTTTAGCCCCGCCCCCTCAGCCAATCAGAATCAAGCACCCCCTCCACTTTTTCAAGTCCCGCTCCCTCAGCCAATCAGAATCAAGCACCTCCTCCACTTTTTTAGCCCCGCCCCCTCAGCCAATCAGAATCAAGCACCCCCTCCACTTTTTTCATCCCCTGCCCCGTCAGCCAATCAGAATCAAGCACCCCTTGACCGCAACAGGTAATCAGTGTGAAGCCCCGCCCCCCTTCCGCACATGGTCAACCAGTCACGGATCCATCAACTCCCCCAGTTGTCACCTATCGAAGCCATACTCCGCCCATTTGTTACACCCTTGCCAATTAAGCTCCGCCAGCAGGTCGGCCATTTTGAATCACGTGGTCGGAAGCACTGTCAGCTGTCAACATCAGATAGCAGTGTCAGCTGTCACCTTCGGTTATCACGTGGTTGGAGGGGGAACTGTCAGGTTATCACGCTATCAAGCGCGCCCGCCGCCTATAATTATTTTTTTGAAACTGAATAAATAAAAAGTTTTATGTTGAAATTGAACCCAGGTCGTCGGCGTGCCAGGCGGTAGCCTTAGGTTTGACGCCAACGTGAGATCTTGAAAGAACTAGAGAAATGTTTGAATTGGTCTTACCAAGTGTCGCATGGTGGGGGTCATAAATCCCAAATTTTGGACCTCGAGCGGGCCATCGACTTTTTGGGAGAGTTGTTAAGTCATTTGTAATTTGGTGTGTGATTTGTTGCGGAGTCCTTGATTTGGGTTTTTTTTTATTTGGGGCGGAGTCTTCGATTTTTGATGTTCGTTTCGAGTAGCCATTTCGTATCGCTTTGTCTATTGCACCCAGGAGTCATTCATTTGGAGTGGGTGCATGATTTGGACTTGATGTTGGGACCTCGATTTGGGACTTCGATTTGGACCCTCGATTTGGGACCTCGATTTGGCCCCTCGATTTGGACCTCGATTTGGGTCTTCGATTTGGGAGTGGTTCCTCAAATTACGACCGGGGTGTGGACTGATTTTTGGTCAAAGACCTCAGAGACAATGTAGAAGCTCTCAAAGTGAAACATAAGTGAATGTAGCGAAAGATTATGACAGCAATACATAAACGTCGATATCAAAGTGAAATTTCCACGACCGCAGAAAACGATTAACGCCAAACAGCGAACGCTATCGTCCAGAACAACATGACAGCCCCCACCGACTTCGCAAAGTTTTTCGCAGTCAACAGCGAGACCCAATAGACGTTTATCGACCAACCATGAACAGACGATACAATATTTTCAGTCGTTTTGAGCCCCAAAAAAAAGATTTTGAAAAAATAAGACTCTCTCATTTCGGCATAAAAAAAATGGAATGTGTGTATGTGTAGAAAGTGAAATGGAAGCGACTTGTTTACCGTTGAAATGGAAAGTGAACGACCGCAATATATTATCGCAAACAACGAACGCTATCGGAATTTTATAAATCGACTCGAATTGTAATTGAGAACAATAAAAAGTATTGTTTTTTTTGTTTTGGTGAAAGCGAAAAAAAGAGTATGTAGGTATTTAAAAAAAATGAAATTTTGATATTACCGTAGATTTTTTGCAAAAAAATTCAGTCGTTTCCCAAAATAGCATGTTTTCGTTTTGTCAAAAAAGAAAAAAGTAATACGAAAACGTTAGCGACAGAATCACTTGGAAAATCTTCTCAGTCAGGGAAATATTTGTCATGTAATATATTAGGTTGAATGTTTCAAAATAATAATATTCAGTTCATTACAAATAAAAAACTTTTAGGTTTGATCAATTCATTTCATTTCAAGACGGTTGTTATTTTTTTTGGTACTGAGTTCGGCTATGGCCGAGCCATCGTAAGTTGATGTGCAAAAAATATTTTGAAAAGTATGGTTATGTTGACAATAATACACAATCAAATTTTTTGAAAATGCACTCAGACTTTTTCAAGAACGTTATAATTTACCAATAGATGTCACAATCAACAATGAAACAGCCCATTTGTTAGAATTTCCTCGATGCAACATGCTGAAAATGAATTCCGAGTTGGAGGTAAATGGAATAAAACGAATTTTCGCTAGTATGTATCTTCGCTAGATAATAAGTATCGCATTTAGTTCAGAAGGCATTTGGCATGTGGCTGAATGTATCTTCACTGGAATTTCAAACAAAAAAGAGAATCAGGCATTGTCATTATTTTTAATATTGATACATGCATGTTTTTTTTTGCAATTTGATGTGGAAGTTCAATGAAAGATGAATCATTGATTTCCAAATTGACTATACCACTTAAAACGCAATCACTATTTCGTTCTTGAAAATCAGATAATGATGGTTGCCAAATAAAATCGAAAACATTTTAAAAAAAATGCTATTTATTTAATTATGTTTTCAATTGACAAGCAAAATGTATCATTTATTCAGGAGTGATCTGCATCATTTCGTTACATTTGTAATGCATAGCAAGATCTTGACGATGAGATTGATGCCACTCGAGACTGCACGGGCAAAAACAAAATGTCACTCCACAACGTTTACATATGATTGATGAATGAGGTGTATCAATAGGCAGTAATGTGGGTGGAGCGGGGGACATCGTCACAGTTTTTGGAGAGCTGAAATTATTCACAATGAAATTTTTCGATACTTAAAATAGTTTTGAACAACTCACAAAATATTTAGACATGATTCATCAATTAGTTGTGATTGTTGGTTCAGGTTGTTCTCATATTCCGAGGGTTGAGATGGTTCAGATCTAAAGACGAAGTCAATATTAAATTTCAGTTGTGAAAGAAATGAATCAACTTACTCAATCACTTCTTTCTTCATTTCCATTGAATTTAATACCTCCACAGGTATTGAAATGTTTTTGGGCATATCAGATAAGTCTAAATCACTATAAAAAATCTCAATTAGAAACACGGTAAACATTACCCAAAATACATACTTGTCCAACAAATACCCTAATAGATTCCGAGCACGAGTAAACTTCTGAATTTTTTTGGAAATGTATTGCCAAAATAAAAGTCTTGCTTCTTTCAATCTTTTCTTTCACTAAATAGTCAGGTAATTCAATACTACTTGGCATGTCATCTAAATCAATATCACTGTAAAATTCAAAAACCATAAAACACACAACAAATACATTTGAGTATACATACTTTTCTTCCAAATACGTCCAAAAACACATTGGGTGAGTGTATCTGTTTGTTTTGATTGCAATATAATTCCAAAATTTTACAGTTTCATTATCAATGAAAAATTTCACATTTTTTTTCATCACTCATTGTTACAGCTTTTAAAATACTAACTGTTGTCGACTCGAAGTGAAAACTGACAATTGATTGTAAACGTAAAAGAACATATATTAAATAGTAGACAGAAGCGTGGATGGGAGAATTTTGTGGTAGATAATTAAAATAAGATTTTTGTGGTAATGACTAAACTGGAAAATTTATTTTGATACTGGTTTTGATAACGAGTTTGCAAAAAGAAATTGTGTTTTTTGATAAGATCATATTCGATGATGTAGCTTGTGATGGTCAGCAAAAAATTCGTGAATATTATTCCACGGGTCGGCATAAGGACATTGATGTTATTTATTTGTGTCAGACATATTCCAAGATACCCAAAGAACTTATACGTGTGCCGAATGTTGGCGTGATAAGTATGAAAGTATTGTCAGGAAATGTGATTTGAATAAAGGGCGATATTGAAAAAGCTTCGCAAGTACATAAGTGTGTGTGAATAGAGATGGAAACGCAATTCGTCAATATGAAACCACTCAGTATAGAAGTCGATGTTGTTCGCAAAAACAAAATTAATGAAATCTCAAAAAAGTATAAGAAAAAAGTATCTAGCTCTGAAATTGGGAAAATGAATGATCCGAACGAGTTATGCGACAAACGCTTGGTAAAGGTAACGATAGCAATGATGTTGGTTCCAGCATTCTACAAACGAACGCCATCGATACTCATCATTGGATATATAATGACAAGCCTTTCAAGTATGTATATTGGGATGACTCAAACGAGTTATGCAATAGATTAAAGCTGCTTATAGCTTCGAAAGATGCTGGAAATACGTCACATGACAATGAAATTACAGCTATATTCGATGAACTCAGAGAATCCGACATTATTCAGTAATAAATCATCCATAAATGACATGTATTTTATTCCAAAAATATAATGCGATTAATAATGCAGAACTGACGTGGAAATCGCACCAAAAAAATTTCAAAAATTTGATGCGTTCAAATGTACAGTTTTGTCAAAACTATCGCATCGAAAAAAACCTATTTTTCAAACCATCATTTCGTGCAAAAACCCATATGATTTGCATTGTAACACGCTATGAAAAATAATGCAAAAAACGACGCGAAAATCGTGTCAGAAAAATGCCAAAAATTTTATGCGATAAAACGTTCATTTTCGTCCCAAAAAACGTATCAAAAATTCAACAAAAATTCAATGCGTTGAAAGGACCATTTTTGAACACCCTAATCACGTTAAAAAACGCATATTTTTGGAATCATATCGATGTGTGTAACATTTTGTATCATGACTATCGACAAGTTCGGACGTAGCTCCAATAGGAAGCGAAATCATTTTGCAACATCAGCAGTAGGCAATAGTGGAGGTTTGCTGCATACCTCCGATGGCAACATTAATTTCAAATTTATAGAAAATGTACTGGTGAAGCCAGTGTAGTTCTACTCGACGACATCAAACCCGCTCGTCCACCATTATTTGAAATGAATAATTATCAAAGCAGAAATAATAATGATAACGTTAATTCAACAACATTCATAACAGGAATAATACAAAGTATGCTGAAATGAAGTCGTAAACAAAAAGTACAGTACCTATATGGAAGTTTAAGTCACAATTGTGATAGCAGATATTTTTTCAAAAGAAATATCAAGTTCTGTAGATTCGTGGTGTTTTTAAACTAACAAGCTACTCTACTATGAAATATCGAATTCATTCCATATTTTGTATGTACATAATACGTGTGGAATAATCACGTTTCGTGTTGATCAGTTATCTGAATCTCATGAAACTCAACATTCGAATGTTTCAAATTCTTCTTCACAGCTAAACTGTTGAGGAGTTTCACTGATAATTATAATTTTATGGGAGAAATTCTTTAACACGAATCTAAATTTAGCTGAAAAAACGCACATCGGAAAAAATATTTACTATACTAATAAAAAGCAAACGAATGAACTACAAAAACGGCTGCACATGATCAGGTGAAAAATATCCAGGGAATAATTATGTTCCATTTCTTTCACAGATGTTGACAAAAAAACCTTTTAGAAAGTTTTGATAAAAAATGAAAAACTGGAATGCGATTTTGTTTTGTTGAGTGGTGCGTTGTCATATGACTATCATTGTATTGTCAATATTCTATAGGATATTTTGAATTTTTTTGATATGGCCGAACAGTTTACATTCAATAAATATGCAGATATGCATGTATTTTATGGACGAGCATTTTGTAATGCTGCAGAAGCTCGTCGTCTGTATTCCGAGCATTTTCCCAATCGAACGGTACAGTCAAGAGAAACATTCGAGCGTGTCGATCGCAGCTTGAGGGAGACAGGTATGTAATAATTGATAATTAATTTGAGCACGTTGTTTTATTTCGATATTATTGTAGGTACAGTTTTGCCAAAACGAGGTGGTGAGGGCGCTCCTAGGACTGTACGTACCGTTGGAGGAAAATATTTTGGAAGCCGTCGCTGATGATCCTTCAATGAGCATCAGAAATCTATCAGAACAGTTCCATACATCCAAGTCCACTATTCATAGAATAATTAGGGAACAACTGCTCCACCCATTTCACATCCAGAAGGTACATGCCATGACACCTCAAGATTTTCCAGCACGACTGGAATATGCCAATTGGTTCATGGATAGGCAAAGAGAGGATATGACTTTTATTAATCGAGTTTTATTCACTGATGAAGCAGGTTTCAGTAGAGATGGAGTTATCAACTCTCATAATCTCCATATATGGGCCGAAGAAAATCCCCATGGGATATTGTAAACCAAACACCAACGGAATTTCAACCTGAATGTTTGGGCTGGTATCATAGGAAACCATCTTATAGGACCATTCGTTCTACAGGACCGATTGAATGGAGAACGTTATTTGGAGTTCATTCAGAACGATTTGAATGGACTTTTGGAACATGTTCCATTGCAAACCCGAAGAGATATGTGGTTTATGCATGATGGCGCTCCTCCTCATTTTAGTTTGATTGTGCGTGACCATCTGAACCATATTTTCCACAATAGATGGATTGGTAGAGGTGGGCCATATTCATGGCCATCGCGGTCTCCGGATTTAAATCCATTGGATTTATTTCTGTGGGGGCATCTAAAAAGCCTTGTTTACGCTACACCTATTCACACAAGAGATGCATTGTTGAATAGAATAACATTACATTGTGAAGCCATACGAAACGACCCTGGAATGCTATTTCAAGTACAGAGAGGGTGTCTTCGCAGACTAAGAAAATGTATAGAGAGAGAAGGTGGTCATTTCGAGCAGTTTCTGTAGCGGATTTTTCATTTCTGTTTGCTCTTGAGGCTCTTGAGTTTCGTTAGTTAAACGTGTTTGCATTATAAAAATTCGTTATGAACATTTTTCCTATCATTTCCATTTTCCTTAAAAACTAATATTTTCGAATAATGGTAGACATCTCAGGATAAATGTTGTTGAATTAACGTTATCATTATTATTTCTGCTTTGATAATTATTCATTTCAAATAATAGTGGACGAGTGGGTTTGATGTCGTCGAGTGGAACTACATTTTTATCAAGACTCGTTGCTCCGATCGACTTTCCACACGAGTACTTTTATTCATAAAATTGTCCAAGTAACCTTATTTTGTTGAAAAATATTGGAAAATATCTATTATTTCAAAGTTTTGGGGTGTGGACCATCGAGGGTAGTCCGTTCCTGACTTTGTAGCAAAACAACTGACTCCTGCATGAAAGCTCATCGACGGAATTCATTTTTTTAGTCAATTACCAAAATTTGGATGATTTTGAATATTCACTTGAAAAGTTATCAAAGAAAAACATTTTTCATTTTGTAACTTCGAGGGCCCGTAACTTGGTTACGAAGACTTTAGGAAAAAAAGTTATATGAAGTACTGGTGATATTTTGACCCCATCTATACATTCCCGAGAGGAAAAGAGGAAGTCCAGGGACACCCTGTATAGGTGGGGTTTGATCACGTGTCCGGTACATGTAATAGTTTCGAAAAACCCTCAAAAATATCTAGTTTATTTGTTATACATGAACAAAAATATACTCCTGAACAAAAAAACATCAAAATTCATTCACGCGTTTCATTTTATGACTGTGTTTTTCCATGAAAAACCTAATTTTCGAAGGGCTTTTTTTCCCGCCTTGAGCGACCTTCCTAGACATCTGGATCATACGATCAAAAATAAAAGCGAGTTTATTTGTCATACATCAGCAAAAATATCCTCCGAAATAAATCAAAATTCGTTCACGCGTTTCATTTTATAACTGTGTTTTCAGTGAAGACCTTGTTTTTGGGCCGGCTTTTCACAGCCGTCAGCGACCTCTATATAGACAAACATATGAGATGACGCCACAAGTGCCGCACCCTGCTGAAAAAAATGGCGCGAAATTGTATCTACCACATCCCATGACTCATAAGTGTATTCATGCATGCTGAAAAATTTGCTCGAAACTGTATCTACCCCATCCCATGACTCATAAGTGTATTCAAATATAACGAATGCATGCTGGGAAATTTGCTCGAAACTGAATTTACCACATCCATGAATCCAAGTATTTCAAATATATCAAAAGTTTAAACAATTACGTACAAATTTTTATGAAAAATTTCTTTTCGTATAAATATTCATCACACGTAATTTTTTTATAACATTTTGCAAAAAAACCAAACTCTATATCAAATTTTTTTGCAAAAATATCACCTTGTATTTTTGAGTACGAAATTTTTGTTTTCGCAAATGTCAGACAAATGCTATCTGAATAGTTCTTCATTAGTGTAACATTCTCAAAAAAAAACAAATCCCCTAAATTGTTTATGAAAAAAATCTCTTCCTTCAAATATTTTTCCTTTTGTATTTTCAAGTACAAAATTTTTGTTTCGGTGATAAAAGATAAAAGTGTGCGATAACCTGATGAAATGGGTTTTTGTCTCCGACCACGCTGATAAATCGGTCAATAAGCGTCTAATTAGCGTTGCGGTTTTTACGATGAACAATAAATATTATCTTTGATGCAGTCTCATGTATTGAGGTCAATGTGTGTGTGTGTGAAAAAAAAAAAAATAAATAATGTGAGACAATTTTTATTCAAAATTAACAAAATGATAATTTGAAAAACAACATTTTTTTTCACTATCTAAAAAGTCCTTCGCTGTTGAAACAAAAAACTCCACGAGATACCTACTGAGCGAGCATTTTCCACATTTTCATCAAAGTAACGAAAGTCCTAGTGATGTCGTTTTTTTTTGGAAAAATTCTATTGGTAATTCGTCCTTCTCCAGCGTTCTTCAACATTTTTTTTTAATGAAATTTTGCATAAGATTTATTGTTAAATGAAAAGGTACACAATTTTTTTTTACTAGAGTACCTCGCCAGACATTGGGTGCGTCTTCTTAAGTTTTATGCGAATACAACTTTAAAATTGTATATATTATGTACATTATTCATATGTTTATATATACTGGTACGACCCATCACTTTGCCACATATTTCACACAAGACCAGTCTCCTGTCATAGTTATATTGCCATTTCTCAAATTCTTCATACGAGCCCCAAGATTCTGTGTTGAATGGTATCCAATTGCCATCATTTTTACCGGAAGTGATGTAACAATTATCACAAAGTGATTGACTTTTTGATAACATCTTCTTCTTCGACGTCTAAACAATTAATGACAATTTTTCACATTAACTCCATCTGATATAGTGTGATAATCAGCTGATTTTTAGATCACTTGGGTATCCTGACGCTTGTTATGCCTAAACAAAAAGTTTCGGTGTTGAGACCCGTCGAATTGGACTGGTATATTGAAGAAATTCTCTCCCAAATATCATCAGAAGTAACTTCACTAGCTGGTTTGAATCGCATCCATCCTTGACCGCGAGCAAAGTCCTTGGAGCAAAAAGTGAATCCGACTTGGTCTGTAGGATGCAAACCTTCCGTGCCTTTTTCCACAATTCCTTCGATGGCATCTTTCACCCATCGTGTAGGTTCGGCTCTTTTTGGTATAGGTTTAATTGTGAACTCAATAGTTCTTCCTTGAACACCTAAACGGCGACTGTTCTTAACATACTCCTTTTTGATAATGAATTTTTCCATTTTTCACATCTGTTCAGGCTGACTGACACCAGCGAAATGAGCTTTACTAGTACATTTTCTATAAATTTGAAATCAATGTTGCCATCGGAGGTATGCAGCAAACCTCCACTATTGCCTACTGTTGATGTTGCAAAATGGTTTCGCTTCCTATTGGAGCTACGTCCGAACTTGTCGATAGTCATGATACAAAATGTTGCACACATCGATATGATTCCAAAAATATGCGTTTTTTAACGTCATTAGGGTGTTCAAAACTGGTCCTTTCAACGCATTGAATTTTTGTTGAATTTTTGATACGTTTTTTGGGGCGAAAATGAACGTTTTAACGCATAAAATTTTTGGCATTTTTCTGACAAGATTTTCGCGTCGTTTTTTGCATTATTTTTCATAGCGTGTTACAATGCAAATCATATGGGTTTTTGCACGAAATGATGGTTTGAAAAATAGGTTTTTTTCGATGCGAGAGTTTTGACAAAACTGTACATTCGAACATATCAAATTTTTGACTTTTTCTTGGTGCGATTTTCACATCAGTTCTACATTATTTATCGCATTATATTTTTGGAATGCAAAACATGTCATTTATGGATGATTTATTACTGAAATATTGTCGGCTTCTCTGAGTTCATCGAATATAGCTGTAAATTCATTGTCATGTGACGTATTTCCAGCATCTTTCGAAGCTATAAGCAGCTTTAATCTATTGCATAACACGTTTGAATCATCCCAATATACATACTCAAAAGGCTTATCATTATATATCCAATGATGAGTATCGATGGCGTAGGTTTGTAGAATGCTGGAACCAACATCATTGCTATCGTTACCTATACCAAGCGTTTGTCGCATAACTCGTTCGGATCATTCACTTTCCCAATTTCAGAGCTAGATACTTTTTTCTTATACTTTTTTGAGATTTTATTAATTTTGTTTTTGCGCACAACATCGACTTCTTTACTGAGTGGTTTCATATTGACGAATTGCGTTTCCATCTCTATTCACACACACTTATGTACTTGTCGAAGCCTTTTCAATATCGCCCTTTATTCATATCACATTCCCTGACAATACTTCCATACTTATCACGCCAACATTCGGCACACGTATAAGTTCTTTAGGTATCTTGTAATATGTATGACACAAATAAATAACATCAATGTCCTTATGCCGACCCATGGAATAATATTCACGATTTTTTTGCTGACCATCACAAGCTACATCATCGAATATGATCTTATCTAAAAACACAATTTTCTTTTGCAAACTCGTTATCAAAACCAGTATCAAAATAAATTTTCCAGTTTAGTCATTACCAGAAAAATCTTATTTCAATTATCTACCACAAAATTCTCCCATCCATGCTTCTGTCAACTATTTAATACATGTTCTTTTACGTTTACAATCAATTGTCAGTTTTCACTTCGAGTCGACAACAGTTAGTATTTTAAAAGCTGTAACAATGAGTGATAAAAAAAATGTGAAATTTTTTATTGATAATGAAACTGCAAAATTTTGGAATTATATTGCAATCAAAACAAAGATACACTCACCTAATGTGTTTTTGGACGTATTTGGAAGAAAAATATGTATACTCAAATGTATTTGTTGTGTGTTTTATGGTTTTTGAATTTTACAGTGATATTGATTTAGATGACATGCCAAGTAGTATTGAAATACCTGACTATTTAGTAAAAGAAAAGATTGAAAGGAGCAAGACTTTTATTTTGGCAATACATTTCCAAAAAAATTCAGAGTTTTACTCGTGCTCGGAATCTATTAGGGTATTTGTTGGACAAGTATGTATTTTGGTTAATGTTTACCGTGTTTCTAATTAAGATTTTTTATAGTGATTTAGACTTATCTGATATGCCCAAAAACATTTCAATACCTGTGGAGGTATTAAATTCAATGGAAATAAAGAAAGAAGTGATTGAGTAAGTTGATTCATTTCTTTCACAACTGAAATTCAATATTGACTTTGTCTTTAGATCTGAACCATCTCAACCTTCGGAATATGAGAACAACCTGAACCAACAGTCACAACTAATTGATGAATCATGTCTAAATATTTTGTGAGTTGTTCAAAACTATTTTCAGTATCGAAAAATTTCATTGTGAATAATTTCAGCTGTCCAAAAACTGTGACGATGTCCCCCGCTCCACCCACATTACTGCCTATTGATACACCTCATTCATCAATCATATGTAAACGTTGTGGAGTGACATTTTGTTTTTGCCCGTGGAGTCTCGAGTGGCATCAATCTCATCGTCAAGATCTTGCTATGTATTACGAATGTAACGAAATGATGCAGATCACTCCTGAATAAATGAAACATTTTGCTTGTCAACCGAAAACATAATTGAATGAATGAAATTTTAAAAAAATATTTTCGATTTTATTTGACAACCATCATTATCTGAATTTCAAGAATGAAATAGTGATTGCGTTTTAAGTGGTATAGTCAATTTGGAAATTAATGGTTCATCTTTCATTGAACCTCCACATCAAATTGCAAAAAAAAACATGCATGTATCAATATTAAAAATAATGTCAATGCCTGTTTCTCTTTTTTTTTTTTAAATCCAGTGAAGATACATTCAGCCACATGCCAAATGCCTTCTGAACTATATGCCGATACTTATTATCTAGCGAAGATACATACTAGCGAAAATTCGTCTAAGTCTAAGTCTAAGTGCATTTTCAAAAAATTTGATTGTGTATTATTGTCAACATAACCATACTTTTCGAAATATTTTTTGCACATCAACTTACGATGGCTCGGCCATAGCCGAACTCGGTACCAAAAAAAATAACAACCGTCTTGAAATGAAATGAATTGATCAAACCTAAAAGTTTTTCATTTGTAATGAACTGAATATTATTATTTTGAAACATTCAACCTAATATCTTACATGACAAATATTTCCCTGACTGAGAAGATTTCCCAAGTGATTCTGTCGCTATCGTTTTTGTATTACTTTTTTCTTTTTTGACAAAACGAAAACATGCTATTTTGAGAACGACTGATTTTTTTTGCAAAAAATCTACGGTAATATCATCAAAATTTCATTTTTTTCGTAAATACCTACATACTCTTTTTTTCGCTTTCACCAAAACAAAAAAAAACAATACTTTGTTTTGGTCTCAATTACAATTCGAGTCGATTTATAAAATTCCGATAGCGTTCGTTGTTTGCGATAATATTTTGAGTTCGTTCACTTTCCATTTCAACGGTCAACAAGTCGCTTCCCTTTCACTTTCTACACATACACACATTCCATACTTTTTTTTATGACGAAATGAGAGAGTCTTATTTTTCAAAAATCTTTTTTTCGGGGCTCAAAACGACTGACGACTTTGCGAAGTCTGTGGGGGCTGTCATGTTCTAGACGATAGCGTTCGCTGTTTTGCGGTAATCGTTTTCTGCGGTCGTGGAAATTTCACTTTG
Organism: Leptinotarsa decemlineata; assembly: GCF_025532065.1. Taxonomy (NCBI): domain Eukaryota; kingdom Metazoa; phylum Arthropoda; class Insecta; order Coleoptera; family Chrysomelidae; genus Leptinotarsa; species Leptinotarsa decemlineata. Next base: position 778,742 of record NW_027412728.1, read on the forward strand.
ATATCGACGTTTATGTATTGCTGTCATAATCTTTCGCTACATTCACTTATGTTTCACTTTGCGAGCTTCTACATTGTCTCTGAGGTCTTTGACCAAAAAGCAGCCCACACCCCGGTCGTAATTTGAGGAACCACCCCCAAATCGAAGACCCAAATCGAGGGGCCAAATCGAGGTCCCAAATCGAGGGTCCAAATCGAAGTCCCAAATCGAGGTCCCAACATCAAGTCCAAATCATGCACCCACTCCAAAATCAAGGACCCACCTCCAAATGAATGACTCCTGGGTGCAATAGACAAAGCGATACGAAATGGCTACTCGAAACGAACATCAAAAATCGAAGACCCCGCCCCAAATAAAAAAACTTAAATCAAGGACTTCGCAACAAATCACACACCAAATTACAAATGACTTAACGACCCTCCCAAAAAATCGATGGCCCGCTCGAGGTCCAAAATTTGGGATTTATGACCCCCACCATGCGATACTTGGTAAGACCAATTCTCACATTTCTCTAGTACTTTCAAGATCTCACGTTGGCGTCAAACCTAAGGCTACCGCCTGGCACGCCGACGACCTGGGTTCAATTTCAACATAAAACTCCGACCACGTGATGACCGAAGCTGACAGCTGACACTGCTATCTGATGTTGACAGCTGGCAATGCTACCGACCACGCTCAGTTGGCAAGGATGTAACGAATGGGCGGGGTATGGCTTCGATAGGTGACAACTGGGGGAGTTGATGGATCCGTGACTGGTTGACCATGTGCGAAAGGGGGGCGGGGCTTCACACTGATTACCTGTTGCGGTCAAGGGGTGCTTGATTCTGATTGGCTGAGGGGGCAGGGGATGAAAAAAGTGGAGGGGGTGCTTGATTCTGATTGGCTGAGGGGGCGGGGCTAAAAAGTATAGGGGGTGTTTGATTCTGATTGGCTGAGGAGGCGGGGCTAAAAAAAGTGGAGGGGGGGTACTTGATTCTGATTGTCTGAGGGGGCATGGCTAAAAAAAGTGGAGGGGCTGATGTTATAACTGCTATCGTCAATGGGGCGAACTGGGTGAGGATTTCATCCGGAGATGGCACCCTCGGTGCCAAGTACAAGTTGACAAGTACTCCTGTACTTGTCAATAACACTAACCTTTGCGGATTGCCGCTTGACTCGCTTCGCGACAGACTCTTCAAACGAAGCAAGGGTTGCTTGCTCGTCGCACACCCCTCGAAGTTGTCGCCTTCTCCTCAACGGCTGCTTCAACCCTGCCTCCTTCTTCGAATAAGTGAGGGCTGACTGGTCGCACCACAGCACTCTCCTGCATTATCGACGCCACAGCATCGGTCAATTGCTGAGTGTAACCTTCCATTCTGAAAATGATAAAAATAAAAAGTAGATATAAAAAATTAAAGTACATTGTTAATTTACTCAAACTTGGCTCCTTGACGTATAGTACACTACTGCTGGTCGAGTATGGCTGGAGTGCTCTGGATCACTGAAGTTGTCGTACTGATTGTTGAGAAGCGTGCTCCTCGAGGTATCAACATCGTGCGAGCGTAGTGGGGCCACCTCACCCCCCTGGGAGTGGGGGGCGCGAGCGTAGTGGGGCCACCCCTCTGGAAGTGGGGGATGCGAGAGTGTTGGGCCACCCCCTGTGAGTGGGGGGCGCGAGCGTAGTGGGGCCACCTCCTGGAAGTGGGGGGCGCGAGCGTAATGGGGCCACCCCCCTGGGAGTGGGGGGCGCGAGCGTAATGGGGCCATTCCCTGAGAGTGGGGGGCGCGAGCGTAGAGGGGCCACCCCCCACCCTGGCAACGGTTGCACTCCACGCGGTCCCGCCGCCTCGATTCGCTACGCCACAATTCACCATGTAGGTTCAATTGATACTTCATCTGTTGATTTTGGTTTTGGTTCTAATTCTCTGACATTTGGGTTCATGTCCTGGATACCATAGTACTGGTCCATCTCTTGAATTACCATTATGTTTTTTCTCCAAAACTACAACTCTCTGCTCCAAAGCGTCATATTTTTTCACTGTAGATGCTGTTACATCGGAAATTTCCATTTCTACATCGCTATTAAGACTATCATATTTACGTGCAAGAGTTATCTGAGCCTCTGCAATTTTATCATCGAATGCTTGACGTGCATCGCGAGCAACATTACCTATTGTGGATTGTATTGCAGCTTGTAGGGCTAGAATTATGACCTCCTTTGCTCCATTAATTTCCCCCTCAAGATATGATACAGTTACACAATCACTCTTGTCAATTGGTTCACTTGTATTTTTCAATATTTTTCTTTGCATGTCATAATGACCATCTTTTGTTAATTTAAATCCATTCCCGGGAGGACCTCGAATGACATTACCACCCCACTTTCTTCTTCTACCAAACTTATCTATCGTTTCAGACATTGTGCACCTTACGATGATTCTTTTCAAACTGATATTCCTTTCATTAACATCATGCTATATACTTTGCAGTAATTGGTTAGGAAAATAGAAATAAAACAAATAATTCTTTGTTTAATCATTTTATATTCATCAAAGTAATACATATACATACACAATACATTAATATCACATTGCAGTTTTATTTATGAATACCTACAAAAATATCAATATTGGATTTTCCGGAATTGAAAAGAATTTTAATTATTGATCTCGACAGACAATAAATTGATTAGTTGATCCAGTGGACTCTCCTGAGTTTGTGATTCTTGAATAATATTAGTTATCCACCGAATGTTATCATTCGGATCGTTTTGATAAAATGGAATATCATTATGACCCCAAGGAAGAGTGTGGGTAATATTCGGAATGATAAATCGTTTATCATCGTGATATGATGATGCAACTTTATTCTTCGATTCAGTATACATATCATGCAACACGCTTCTAAAAATGAATTCATCTTTCTGAATATCATACCACCATGTTCCACGATTTTTTGGTAATCTTCGCATGTCAATTCATTCTTTAAAACCGAGCGTTTCACCCCTTTAGCTTTCTTGAATTCACCATCAATCCAATATTGAACTTTTTACTGGAATATTGAATTAGTTAACTATACTGTAATTGAATGTATCAAACCTACTTATGTTAGTTTTCATGAATTCATAAAAATTTTCTGTATTCACTTTCAAAATGAGTGAGTCGGTATCTGTGTACAGTAAAGAGACATTTTCACCAAAGTGTTGTTTGATGCATCCATAGAAAAAGTCGTACATGACTGTTTTTGATAATTCTAATATAGAAAATCACATATATAATGGTTTATCATAATGGACTTCAACTTCACCCAATTGAATGGCAACGAAATTTTCTGCGAAAATTGAACAATTTTTGAATTTTGGTCTGGATATGAGAGTGCTGGCACCTATATTTTCCTTTATATTTTCCCAATGTGTAACGAGTCTAACATCAATTCTGTTATCTACATTCTCCATTGTCTCTCCATACCGCATTATTCATTAGTTTATAGAAATCTTTAACAGATTTGTTGTTAGACATATTACGCATTTCAGTATTGAGATCTATATAGGGTTTCATCCAACGTGATTGTTTGAATTTCAATACTCTATGTGTATTCATTACAATCAAACAATTTTTGATGGCTTGCTGTAGATTCCTATAATGAACAATATATTTTCTTTCATCATTCAAATTTGAAAATAATTTGGGAATTTTCGATTGTGTACGAGGTGGTATTAATTATTCAACTGAAAATGGAAGATCAGAATGTTCATCATGCAACTCTTGTGGATAATGAATGTCCACTCCAAACACATACCCATACAGACTATCAGAACTCACATTCATCACATAAAGGTGGAGAATTTCATTAGGTGTCAACCATGTAAATTTACTTGTTGGTAGAGGTTGTGACATGCTATGTTCTTTGCATCTAAATATGTAATGAATGTGGAAGGTTAATTGGGATTATAATTTGGAAAACATTTCCTGTCACTACACTGACTAATTCCACCTCGTATACCTTTTTAAAAAAAGTGAATCATATTAATGTCAGTTAGTAATTCCAATTCAATATTCGTATACTTCAATATAGCATCCCAAGATAATTCAGGTGCAGTATAATATTGTGCTGGATCTAAGTTATAAATCTCCAAACTTGTAGTGCGAAAGTTTTCAAAAAATATCACATAATAGCAATACATCCGACTTCAAATACAAATCAGAGTATTCACCCAAATTCTGACACTCGAATAAATTCCACACATTTCTAGCCCTATCATTTTCTAATATATGTTCACAAATGAGTTTGTCATGAAACTGATTTTTTGTTGGAAGTGATGGATTCAATTTGTCAATGTCATCAACGAATCTATATGGAAATACACCTTTCTGCCTCATCAAATTGAATTTCTCAATTTGTGGGAAATGTTTATGCATCTCCAAACATTGATCAGAGGTCAAGTTAGCACCCAACTTCTCCAACGAATTAGTCATAAATTTATACCTATCGATAAATCTCATTTTGAGATATTTCTTCTTAACCTTTCCATTTTTATCGATATAGGTGTGTGTGAAGAGATGCTTAGTGGAAGATATGTATTCCTCTTTTGTTTGTGGGATGACATCAACTTTCTCTTTATTCCTATTCAATTCTTTTATGAATAAATGGCAATCATAGCCGCTTAAATTGTGGAAAATAATAGGTACAAAGTTAGGGATTTTGAAATTCAAATTACATTTTAAATGAGCGGCATGTGATCTTTTCTTTCCTGTAACATGACAATGATCTCTAACTTTGACTTCACCATCAATAAATTGTTTATTACATATACCACAAGTTCCGGCTGCAGCAAATTGTTCCTCTTCTTCGAGGGTTTGTGCATCTATTGGTATTGGGTATCTGGGATGATTTTCATATATCTTTTTCAAATCATCTTCAATGCTACTCACAAATTTCTGAGCTGCATCTACACCCCTATATGTAACAAATTTTGACAAATCATCATTATATGAACATTTTATCAGATAAGCAAATGAATATGGAGCATGTTTGAATGTTTCAATCGTGTATGAACTTTCTGGATTTGGCTCATTCACGTGAATCGGTTCAAGTACTGATTCAAAATCAGCATATACTACAAATGGTACCCTCATTTGTCTCTCAAAATTTTGAAACATTAATTTATTTTCCGCAACCATCCGACCATATTTATTGATCTTAAAATTGGTGGTTGGTGTTGTTGTACTAACGAGAATACAATCATTCATCTTATGACGTAAAAGCAATCTCTCGCTGGAAAAATATATCATACATCCATCACAAAAATATTTTTCGTGATCATGAGCTGATAGTTGACTAGGAACTAATCTTGAAAGATCTTTGATCCAACAATAGTGACTAATACCGGAGTCATCAGTTATAAGTAACAAATTGACATGTCTCCGGAGAATTCTCTGTGAGTATCGCAATGGACCAATCATATCATACTTCACTTTACCCTTATCAAATTTACTCTCTAAACCGTAAACATCAATTGGAATATCATTCCTATCTTCAAATCTCTCAATACTCTCAATATTAACTTCATCCGGAAAATCCATACCTGTGACATCTAAAACATTGGAAAAATGTGGATATGACGTAACTTCGGACACTTTACCATTTGCAGGATATAATGCTGATGTTATAGCCCAAGCAAAACAGTGTTGATCTTCGTTATGAACATTCACGACAGCTTTCCTCCATTCAATGCATTCAGGCAGCTTCACATATGAACGTCCTCCTAGTGGACTGTATTTATCAATATTGACTTCGAGAAATAGTATTTTTTCACAAGTCCAATCTAAATCACAAAAAAAATGAATATTACTACTCAATCTCGTTGGAGTTCAGAAAAAAATTAATACCTGAGTCACGTTCCTGGAATTCAGTCGTTTGAGCCACAATTACATCACGGAATCCATCAAAAACAGCATTCAAATCTGAAGATTGGTCAACTATTTCATTTTGGGAATTGAATGACTTCGTGTCCCTCGAATCTTGAGTCTGAAGAATATATTTCCCAAAAACTTCCATATTCACCTTGATGCTTTTATGGATCCTGATGTCCGATTCCAGTAATTCAATGACCTTCTGCCTAATCTCATTGAAAAATGACATCTAGCCACTGGATACAATCAAACTCTCAACTCTGTACGTAGCAATGCGGCAATTGAATGCATTCGTTATAATTTGAACACCTTCAGACAATTGAACACATGTATTATTTTCATGACTCATGGTTCTTCGGTGAGAGTTCACTTGTGTCATAGGAATTGTCACATTACAGCATTTGCAAGTATACATTGGTTTTGCATTGTACACTCTCATCCGTTTCACTGAAGGCCCTCCTTGGCAACTCTGGAGCTGATGCCGATGAAGATTACCACTACTAGTGAAAGATTTACCACAGTCACAGGAATACATTCTATATAATAGTTCTCACTAACTCACTTGATGTAAACTGACATAACCAACACTCGTCCGCTCCTTAAATACAGTCTGATCGTGCCCGTCAAGACGTCATAGCCAACCCCACCTCTCAACTACATGCGCCAAGCCCACCTCCCAACTGAATGCGATAACAGATGTCGATACGAACAGGCACTGGTCGTTGCGCTCTCGTAGAGGGTAGACGTTAGGCAGACAGTTCTCATTACTCAGCCACACGTCGTGGAGTGAAAATCTTGCTCTCTTACCTTTGGACGGATGCTGCTGTGACGTCACACCACTACTAACTTGGTGGGCTCACACCGACGGAACATTCATTACTTGAAGGATCTTTGAAGTATGCAGAGTATGTTTGTACATAGATAAGCACATGATGAAACCCTGTACCGTGCATTCTCACACACACACACACACCAATCAAATGGAATTACGTCACTATGTCACACACACACACACACACACACACACACACACACACACAAAATCTCATATGAAAAAAATTCTGAACGATCCATGCACCAGACCCTTCAAGGTCACATATCGCCTTGATGTCACTAAACAACAACAAAAAAAAGCAATTAATACGTCATAGTGGTGGGGGGGGGGAAGAACCAGCTGTAAACTGCTACTTTCTTCAATCAAATTGAGTACTGCTTCCTCAAGCTGTGGTGTTCGTACTTCTACATGGCGACCACAATCCTGCTTTCTTTTGTCGAATGAGCCATATTCTCGTTATCGTTGATGAAGTCGAGCAAATATCCTACACGAGGATGCTGCCGTTGAGGATACATTTCAGTATATTTTCTAGAAGCTTTCAAGCCATTCCCCTGATACAGACCGTAAACGTAATGCATATCAGCTATTTTCTCATTTGTGAGTAACATTTTAATAACAAGTGAATTATTAAAGTAACAAATTAAGAACAGAAAAACAATACACAATTAGTATTCATTCAATTTTGAAAATTCACAAACTGACAGCGTCATACCAATTCAATTGTCACTATCGCTAATAGAGACCTACTAGATAGATTAGTTTCGTATTTTCGCATTTATGACGATGTATCTCTGTAGTTGTTCGTAAAATAATTTTTTGCTGCGAACTGGTTTATTTTGGACAGAAAACCCATGAGACATTTTTTGTTAAGAAGGAAACAGGCTACCGGAAATAAATTTTCATATGGTAAACAAATAATAAGACAAAAACATTGGGAATAAATTTTAGGGGTTGCGTTTTCCACCCCTTTCACTATGGGGTAAATCAAATAAATTTCTGACTAAGTGTCTTTTTGGTAGTACAAAACGTCAGGTTAATTTCAATATTGTAACTTCTTTAGTGCTTGTGAAAAAAATTGTTATACAAATTTTATGTACCCCCTTTAAGGGGCTGTATCTTAACAAGGGATGCTCAAATTAAATTTCTTTACATGAAAGATCCTATCTTTTTTTCGATGAGGAATCACCTCAAATGTTTCACACTTATTTAGTTACACCCTGTGTTTCCAAGTGAAATGATTATTAATACTTTATGGTGGAATGGGTACCCCATTCGGATGGGTGGAAGGATTTCTCATTCCGCCGCTTCCTATGGTAAAAAATACCCCTTTCTCCTACCAACTAATTTCAAATTCACCAACTTGCTAATAAATGAGGTTCATGTCAATTATTTACATTTTGGCATACAATCCACTCATTTTTTCTTGTCAAAAAATTTTTGGATAATTTCTGCAAAAAAGGTTATTCGAAAAGTACTAAATAAATGTTACATTTGTTGGAAAACTCAACCCAAACCTTTATAGCCTTCAATGGGTAATTTGCCCATATTCAATACAAGTTCATCTTGAACTTGTATTAGATATGTCCTCCGAGGCCATTCTGGCTGCTTTACATAGGTTTATTGCCTGTAGAGTTACCTGCTTGAACATATACTCAGATTGTGGTTCTAATTTTATAGATAGTGAGTCAAATTCACGTCAGATATCTGCAAAATCCGCTAGATCTGAGTTTATCTCATGGAATTTCAATCCCCTTTATTCTTCTAACATGGGCGGAATTTGGGAGGCTTACATAAATCTTTCAAAACTCATCTCATACGTATCGTTGGCAATCAAATTCTCACATATGAGGAATTCAACACCGTAATCATTTAGATAGAGTTAGCGATGAATTCCAAACCATTGTGTTCTATCAGTACAGACCCTATTGATTTGGCAGTGCTCACACCTGCTCATTTTCTGACATTCTCACTCTTTCAGCTTTACCGGATCCTGATGTATCTCAGTTGACAATCAATCGTCAATTATTACAAAGACTACATCGTGACTTCTGGAAACGATGGCGCCTTGAATACTTATATCCCCTACAACAAAGATATAAATGTACCAAACCATTCGAAACAATTACTACGGGAACCATGGTTACTATTAAAAATGATGATGGTACTGACGGGGTCCCTCGAGTTGCTATTGTGAAAACTACAAAAGGTCTTATCAATAGACCTTAAGTTGAATTATGTCCTCTTCCTGATTCCGATAACCAGTTCAGAAATTGAGCTTAGTATTTTCAGAGTGGTGGGAAATTGTTCATTACCGAATATTACATTTTTATTTCTTTTCTTTTATTATTTTTGTTTTACACTTGTAAATATGATTCAGGTTGCATTTACAATTTATGCGATCAAATAATTTAAATTATTGTTTTCGAGAACCTTACTTTGATGAAATCCTACTACTTATTCCTACTTTTCAAATCTACTCATGCCAATCCTGTCCTTTTTTTTGTTTCCCCGAATTGGTCGTTCCGAAATATATTCAAGGGGAGGAGCAGAAAGACGAAAAACCTTCTTCGTCGTGATCGGGTGTAAAAACTGTAATACAATTACGTCGTGGTGCGAACCCACAAAGTTACATGTGCGATTTTTCCTTGTCTACTAAAGAACTATCACTCCAACAATACATCCTTCTTCCATACTACATCAAACAAGATGAGTTAACTTATTCATGTTGTAATTGATTTTTTATTCGTACTTTCACGCAAAGTTTGAGATCAAAACAAATTTTAGTTGTGAATCTGTGTCCCTATTTCATACACCGCTTTAAAATCGTTAATATTATGTACATGTATGAACACTTTTGATTTTTCATTTTAAACAAGCCTATGGTTTGCCACTTCCTTGAGTACTATGTCCGATTAAAAAACTCCTTTATATATATATATATATATATATATATATATATATATATATATATATATATATATATATATATATATATATATATATATATATATACAGGGTGTCCCTGGACTTCCTCTTTTCCTCTCGGGAATGTATAGATGGGGTCAAAATATCACCAGTACTTCATATAACATTTTTTCCTAAAATCCTTCGTTACCAAGTAACGGGCCCTCGAAGTTACAAAATTAAAAATGTTTTTCTTTGATAACTTTTCAAGTGAATATTGAAAATCATTCAAATTTTGGTAATTGAATAAACAATTGTTGAATTAACGTTATCATTATTATTTCTGCTTTGATAATTATTCATTTCAAATAATGGTGGACGAGCGGGTTTGATGTCGTCGAGTAGAACTATATTTTTATCAAGACTCGTTGCTCCGATCGACTTTCCACACGAGTACTTTTATTCATAAAATTGTACAAGTAACCTTATTTTGTTGAAAAATATTGAAAAATATCTGTCATTTCAAAGTTTTGGGGTGTGGACCATCGGGGGTAGTCAGTTCCTGACTTTGTAGCAAAACAACTGACTCCTGCATGAAAGCTCATCGACGGAATTCATTTGTTCAGTCAATTATCAAAATTTGGATGATTTTGAATATTCACTTGAAAAGTTATCAAAGAAAAACATTTTTCATTTTGTAACTTCGAGGGCTCGTAACTTGGTTACGAAGACTTTTAGGAAAAAAAATTATATGAAGTACTGGTGATATTTTGACCCCATCTATACATTCCCGAGAGGAAAAGGAGAAGTCCAGGGACACTCTGTATATGTTTTAGAACAATCCATAAGAAATTTTGTATACTAAATTGGATTTTTGTTTATTTGAAATTGGAGCTTTTACTTTACTGTATAATTTAGACATAAGGGCGACTGTAGACGAAATGTTAATTCTTGTGCATTAACAGAACATGTTAATTCGGAGGATCATAAAATGAATTTTGAAAATTAAAATATTTTAGATAGAGAAACCAATACAACGAAAAGAATATTTTTGGAAATAATACATATTAATAACGAAGAACATTCAATGAATAAACGAACTGATATTGATAGTCTTAGCAAAATTTACATGTACCTACTGAAATATTATAAAGAAAATAAAAAATCTAGTAATTCGAGTATCATTCAGAATTTTCCCACTTGACATTGTCAGCCAAAATTTTTATCAACTGTTATTTATTAATGTTTTTCTATCTGTTTTTGAACCATTTTATATTTTATTTTATATTTATTACTCTTTGATCATTCCCATATTGATTTCAATTTAAGAGCCACCGGTATACAGCTGTTTCAGCCTATTGGGCATCGTCAGTACCGGGCAGGCGGTCCTCGATTGAAGACAAAATGAGAAAAAACCAAGAAAGTACTTGATAAAAATAGCTGCGTAAACGCAAGCGAAACATAAGTGGAACCACCTATTGGTGTGACACCCAAGTCAACTTGCCAAGTTTTTATGTCAGTGTTGGTGGTTTGACCAATCAATATATATCTATTGCTATGTGGGATGGCAATTCGTTGTCGACTTTCTTCTCCATTGTGAAAGTGATGGTAGGTCTTACGCGGTTGATGTGTTTCACGAAGGCGTCTAGTTCGGTGTTCTAATGGTTCCATATTATGAAGGTGTCGTCAACGTATCTCAACCAGAGATGAGCTTTCTTGTGGGCTTCTTCAATGGCCAGAGTTTCAAACCACTCCATATATGTATTTATTATTATATTATATTTTATTATTATTTTATTATATTTATTATTATATTATATATTATATTATATTATATATATATATATATATATATATATATATATATATATATATATATATATATATATATATATATATATATATGTTGGCTATGACTGGTGAAAATGGCGATCCCATTGGTAGTACCTCATGTTGTGTAAAGAATTCGTTCTTCAGTCGGAAATAACAGATCCGTACACAGAATCCTAGCAGTTCTATAATCACTTCTATAGGTAAAATCATTCTATCTTTCTGGTTACCGTCTTCGGACAGCTTCCTCTGTATGATTGGAGTGCTTCTTCGACCGGAACGTTGGTTTAAAGGCTTTACACGTCGAAACTGATTAGTTGATCTTCATGTGTGACTTCAATTGCCCCTAGTAGTTTGAAAAATGCCTTGAATTCTTCACAATAGACGATGGTTTTCCTTGTAATGGTTGAATTATGGAAGTGAAAATCTAGGCAAGTTTCAAGTAGCCGAATCTAATTGTCTAGATTTTTATTTTTTTGTAGTTTTGTACAATTTGTTCCATTTTTTACTTGTAATTTGTTTCACTATTATTCCATTTCAGATTTTTTTTGCTCAATATAATTATTATTTTCAGCTATTCGTTAATAATCTTCTTCTTCAATTTTCCACTTCTTTTTTAGTTCTTTCATGGATTTCAAATCATTTTATATAATATCAGACAATAGAAGTCCGAACTAATACTACAATAGTACTAGTCAAGTCCTGTCATTTCATACCCTTATCAGATAATTCAGAAAGCACTTGCTACATGGATAGCATTTTACAAGTGTTGTTCATGACGAAGAATTTCAAGAACGAGGTTTTTACGATGAACGAGAATGTTTCCTACAATGGATCCTCATTCTAGTTTTGGCCTGAGTCGATGAATTGAATGATGTGGTAGTTGAAAGTCACTTGTTTAACAAAATTGAGTTCCCTAACTCCTGATATTATCAGTTCTCTTCAACTGAATGTTATCAACGTGGTAAGAAAATTACAGTGTAATTGAATTTCAACTGAATGTCACAATTTTACATTGGATACATTCGAATGGAGGCGGTTCTTGGAACACGAAAAAATCAATGTGCTTTTGCAGAAAGTTGCAGTCATCTGAACTGTTTACAGATGTATTCAGTTTCGAATTATCAGCAAACATCAATCTTCTGCAGTTCAATGAGCTTCACATATCGTTAATAAATAAACAAAAGACAATAATGGAACAAGATTATATTCTTGCGGGACTCCGCTAGTAGCGAAATACATATTTGAAGAAGAGCCGTGATAATATATCTGATCGCGTTCAGTAAGGAATGATTCCAAAAGATGGCAATGAATTTTATTAAAACCCAGGCAAGAGCGCTTGCGGATGAGTAATTTATGACTGCTCGTATCGAATGCTGTAGACAAGTCTGTGTACATCACATTGACTTGCCCTCTACTGTCTAACGATTCACATAAAAATCGAACAAAAACAGCTATATTACTGATAGTGGATCAGGTATTTTGAAACCATGTTAATGATTGGATATCATATATCGAGAGGACCAGTAGATTCGATTATCCTCGATTGTTTCTAGACGTTTGGCAAACTTATTGGGGATTGAGATTGGTGTGTAACTACTGATTTAATTTCGATTTTGAGCTTAATGTGTTAGACCAACTCAGCAGTTTTCCAAATTTCAGAAAAAAAAAGAACGTTTTCGAGAAAAGGTTTAAAATAATTGGTAGGAGGTTAATTGATATTCTCAAGCACTCTTTCGAAAGAAATGAAGGAATTTCGTCTGAACCTAGCTTCTAATATTTCCATATAATATGTTACTTGTTCCACACTAACATATATAAAAATTTTCTCAAGGATAAAACATAAGCACTGCAAAAAAATCCTTGAGGTGCTCTAAGAGCGGTGTCTGTGCGGAAATAGCCATTCACTTTGGATTTGAATCGTTGAGAAAACGTTCTCAGGTAGTTTATTCCACATAAACGCAGTTCTCCGAATGAAAGAGTTTTTAAACAGTGGAGTTTGAGGTGTACTGAGTTGAAGCTCAAATCGACGAGGAGCAACAGCCCGTCGCGTATTTCTGCTATGTATCGCTCTTGATATAATCAAATGTGCCAAGTCACTTGAAACCCTTCCGTGAGAGAAGATAGACAAATCTCCAACCTTTTTTTGATGTTCCAGGTCGGTAGCAGGTCGGTTCTACGTGGGTGCTTCATTTACTCACTCAATCGACCACTGAGTGAGTCGGAGGTTCAAGCCGCAGGCTAAACGTTCGATTCTCATTGGCTATCGTCCAATACGTGTTAGGAATCACACGTTAAAAGGTGATACCTTGAAGTCCTTAGCATCCACGAGTTTTGATTTCTGAGGGTTGTCGTTTGAGGGGTGCAACAACTGTTTAACGGAAAACAATTTTTCGAACATATTTCAAATATCGAGTTGCAAAATATGTTTGTGTCTACAGTCAGTCGGATGGCTTTTTTTCTGGTTGAAATCCAGCAGCTACAGGGTATGCTCAGAGGTGGAACTCCATACATGGGAACATTACTTCAAAGAAGATCTTATTTGAGATTCATAAAACATCAAAAGTTGCAAAGGTATGTACAGTTTTCTGGTTCGGAACAGTCTTCCAAGCTTTTGAGAAACAGCCTATACAATTCCAGCGACATGATTGTGCCAAGACATATTATTGGTGTCAATTTTAAGCACAAGCAAACTAATCGAAGCAGAAAATGGAATTGTCTGTTCTGACATTATTATATCTGGTTGAGAGACATTTATCTTTCTGTGAAAAAAATATGCCTGGGTTTTCGTGGCAATGAATTGAAACTTGTTACTTTAACCCCAATTCGAAATCACCTCTATATCTTCATTGAGCAGCCGAAGTCCTGAAATCCAAATGGAATGACAAGACAGGTGTGATATCGTCAGCAAATCAATATTTTGGATTCTTGTTGGAATACAATAAAAAAAGACATTATGGATCCCTGGGGAACACCAGCGTTGATGATAAAAGTATTCGAGAGATATCCATCGACGTCTACTTGCAGGAAACGTTCTGTCACTTGTATTTCATCTCACTATTATTCCATTTCAGGTTTTTTCGTCTAATATAATTGTTATTTTCAGCTATTCTTTTTTAATTCTTCTTTTTTATGTTCTTTCAGCGATTTCAAATCTATTTATGTAATATGTAAGTCTGAACTAATGAAATTCATCATGAAACATTGTCGATCACTCCCAAACAAACAATCGATAGTTATTTATCACCAAATTCAACACTTTGTTATATTCATTCAAAACGCGGTTACATACCGCGTTTTGAATGAATATACCGAAAAATGAAAATAAATCTATGATTGTGAAAGTTCTTCTAGCATCCTTAACACCAACAATGAAGTTTGTGCACTTGAAATATTTTTCACTCTAAAAGAGTAACGAAAGAAATATAATTTTTGGGAAAGAAAGGTTTACGCTTTCTACTTCTCAATAATTATACAATCAACGTAGAAACCATCCAAAGAGAGGAAGAAAGCAATTGATTCAAAACCAAACTTTTGACAAAGATGCAGAGAAGTAACTTTCAGACACAAACTGAAAATAAACGTCCTCTCAAACAACTACTTTCATATAAACATTGAATTACACGAAAAAAAAAATACTTTCGTTACAATTATTATTATATGAACATTGAATAATACAAAAGACACTTTTTTCTATTCAGTTTGTATTCCAAACATTCGTTGTGGAATTGTATCAGATATCATTCACAGACTAGCTATACAATATAATATGTGATAGAGGGGAACATTTCATTTGTATGAAACACTCTCACTGCCAATGGTGGATATTCGCTGTTTCGGAAAAATACTCATGTCTTAACATTAAAAGATGAAGCACTCAGTTCATCCAGTTTGTGTCTGAAAGTTACTTATTTGCATGATCTACACATCTTTGTGAAGAGTTAATTCCTAAAATGAATGCTTTCTTGCTTTCTTAAGAAGATTCCCATATTTTTCTAACGATGATGGAGAAGTAGAAATCCAAAACCATACTTTCTCAAGAATCGATCTCTTCCAATAACATACCTTTTTCAGTTAAAAAATATACATGATTTGTTTGATAGATACTGATTTTTTATTTATATTAGGGAATTTATTTTCTCCCTATTTGAATTTCAATTCAATTTCAATTATTCATGGAGTTAATGCATTTCTTGAAAGTCTTCAGAATAAACCGTGCAAGGTTTCACGAAATTATTACTATTGTTATCAGTTTGCACATTCGCTATCTAGCTAGCTTTCACCAACCAATTGGTTCCTAGGTATTTAATTTGAATTTTTATCAATGAAACGATGAGGGAAAATCAAAAGTTGTTGATGAAACACATGCTGAAATGATTATTTATCATATATTCGAATATATATAATGACTTCACATTTCATGTTATTGATACATTTCATTCAAGTCACACATTCTTTTGCTTTGGTATTTATGTCGATGAGTACATCGCTGAGTTGTTTCTTCAAATTATTGAGGCCACAGTCAAATTGTAAGCATCCCTTCGGAGTAATTTTCTCGATAACTTCTTTTTGTTTGTAGTAAACGTTTACGTGGTAGGTTCCAAGGAAAGATTTCCACAATTCAAAGTAGATGGTGCTTGCGAAGTATGGGACGTGAGGTTCATAATATGCACCTAAAGCCGAGAGTATTTGAGCAATGTTGATGTCGTGAGCGCTGTACATCCTGAAGAATTGAGCACTGGAAGAATTGTTCCGCATTTTTTCGAAATGTTCTATAACTTCGTTGAGGAATGTTCCAGCACCTGAAATATGATAAAGAGCGAAACCAAAATTATTCTGATATAAATGAAAGAATGGAGAATAAAAAATAATTTTTCATAAGTCCTCTTTGATTTCAAAGTCAGTTAGTTTTCAAGTATTTTGAGAGTGAAACCCTATCATCTTTCTTCTGAAACTTTCATTCGAATTAAGTTATCAGAAAAAGTTGATGAAGTTGATGAATTATTGGAATGAAATCAATTGTTCTATACCAAATAACTATGTTCAAAGAATGATCATGTGGAAATATGAAAATTGAAGGTGGAAAAAGCAAACTTCACTAAAACTCTGAAGTGGAAATATTACAAAATGGAATTTAAGATTACTGATCATGAAGAAATAATGAGATCAACAAAAATATATCAGGCGAATTCCATATTGGAACTTATTTTAGAAAAAAATCTTTTGGGTTCCATCTCCATATGGGTTAGAAGAAGGAAGAAAAATGCGTAGAATGAACTTCATGAAGATATGTAAATCATGCCTTGAAGTTTCTTTCAGTAAGAAACTGGAACAAAAAACGTTTTCGAAACAATTACTTTTTCCCATTCAGTAGAAACTGAAAGAGAATGAGAAGTTTTTGTCCGATTTGATGTCACGTTTTTTTGTAGCTTCATATCTCATGAATATTCATCCATGTGCCATGTTATACACTATACATTTGCCAACGACAATGTTGATGAACACGCTGTTCCAGGTTGGTTGGCGAAATTTTGCTCAGGAGATTTCAGCCTCGAAGATGAGCGCCGAAGTTACCGACAAATAGTAATCTAGGACAAGGATCCGAGGGCCCTGGTGGAGACTGATGGGTCAGTCTCCAAATGGTGGGTGGAATGGCGACAAAACTGGGCGGTAGCTCCCATGCGGTTTTTGATGATTTGAAACGTGTTGGTGAGGTCAAAAAGTTCGAAAAGTGGGTGCCCCACGATTTGAGCGATCGACAGAAATGGTCACGTTTCGAAGTCTGTTCTTTTTTGCTCTTCCGCAACTAAAAGGATCATTTTATATATCGAATCAGGACAGTGGTTGGATACAAATAAGACACCTGGGCACTTACCAGAGTTGAAAACCCATCAAAAAACACCATGGTTACCGTATGGTGGTCAGAGGCTGGTGTGATTCACTATTACTTCCTGCAACCAGGCCAAACCATCACAGCAGAGACATATTGTGAGGAAATCGACGAAATGTACCGAGCATTGCGTCAGCAGCAGCCGACAATAGTTAACAGACGATGTCCGATTCTGCTTCACGACAACGTTTCACAAATCACCGTAAGAAAGTCGAACGCATTGAGATTCAAATTTCTACCCCCCAGCATACCTCCCAAACCGCCCGCCAATTGTCTACTACTTTTTCAAGCACTTCAATGAATTTTCCACCGGTGGAACCAACGCCGATCAGGAGAAGTCGAAAATGGCCTTCGTCGATTTCATCGAAACACTAGCACACAATTTCCATGATGACAGAATTAGTCGACTCGCGTTACGTTGGCAAGAATACACGGTTTCGAATGTCACCTGATTCGTTCAAATTGAATAAATATTAACTGAGATATTACAGTTTGAAGTTGATTCATAAAACGGACGAAACTTTTTAAACAATCCAGTACTACAGTCATGTATTGATAGATGTCGTGAAAAGTCTTTGAAATGGAGTGAGGAATCATGATTAGTTCAAATCAAAACACACTCCAAATCACATATCATGCTATCGAGAATTCCAAAATAAGACAAAACCCAGAAACAAGGGTTGACGCATTCAGAACAACTCTCAGTAGTATTCTTTATGAATTATTGGAATGAAATCAATTGTTCTATACGAAATAACTATGTTCAAGGAATGATCATGTGGAAATATGAAAAAAACTTTAACTGAAAGTGTAAAGTGGAAATATAACAAAACAAAATTGAAGATTACTAATCATGAAGAAATAATGAGATCAACACAAGAATATCAGGCGAATTCCATATTGGAACTTATTTTGGGAAAAAAACATTTTGGGTCCATCTTCTATGCATGATTTACATATCTTTATGGGGGATTTTTACTGTAGTTATTTCCCTTCTTCTCTCCTTCGGAAATTTCCTACATTTTTTTTTTCATGATGGGGAAGTAGAAAGCCGAAACGCTCTTTACCAAAAACTAATCTTTTCTAGAAGTAGCCCCTTTCCAATTCGAGAGGTACTTTGTATTGCATCAAGTCACTTACTGAGACGTGCCAGTTTGGTGCTATAACCATAACTTTGGTACAAGTATCCTGCTAAAGTGCTTATTGGTTCCGGAAAAACTGCTTCTGTCCATGACGGTAAGGTATAGCCAAACTCGTTTTCAATAAAAAGGCTGTCAAATATTGACGAAACTCCACTCACAGATGTTACATTTTCGCCACTATGCTCTGTAAGGTAGGCGTACAAATCCCTGTACTCCTCATCGATATCTTTATAGAAAGTTTCGTTCACTAAAACGCTGTTCAGTTCTTCGAAATAAGCTTCACATTTGGGTAATGAAAGTATGATATTCGGATCTGAAGGATGAATAGGAATAGGACTCCAAGCGATATCCGGATTCCATTGTTCTGTCGGTGTTGGGGGAAACAGACCTAAGACGTTACATTGGGCTGACATATGAGTCCTATCAACATCGGTTGTTTGAATATGGAGGAAGTCACTGGAGTATGCGCTTGGTAAACTCGCATTATATCTTTCACGTGTATATCGGCCTAGTCTGAAGTGTTGTGTCTTTCCGGTCTGAAATGAATCTGAGTATTAATAATAATTTCTAAACAATCCTAAACATTCCGTTTTTCAGAAATTTCGTGAAACACGAATAGTTGTGCTAGGAATCGCAAGTTAGAAGGTAAGACCTCCTTGATTCTCAGCTCGCAAAAGTTCCGGAGGTTGTCGTTCGTAAGGGGACGAAAGCTGGTTAACGTTTAAATGAATTTCCAAAAACAAATTCCGAAGGTTTTGTTGAGTCTTCGGAGGAAATTAAGACCCTTCAGTTGCTGAAAAATTCGGTAACGAAGATTGAGTTGACTATGAGGAGTTGGTTTCATTATGAAAGTTGTTGCCAAAAAATATGCAGAACCTGCCTGCAAAATTCACTTGAAAAATAAAGGAAATACTGTTTTCAGAAGAAACTTTCTAGAACAATTTCACAGATTCTTCATCAAAACTTTACCATTGACGAAAATACCTAGTTATATGTAGATAATCATTCACGAGACTCGTGTGAGTTAAAACTCAACGAGTTTTTACCTTTTAACGAGCGATTCCTAGACCTATTCATAGTTACTTGAAGTGAGTTACTTTTCACGTCACTTCACATTCAAATGTTTTCAAAAAATGTTGAAAATTATGTATTTTATATTTTCACAATAATATTTTTTTAATAAATTGATGAATATAGCCGTTACTACACTTCGTGGTAAGAGATCATCATGAAAAATGAGAAATGAAACTGCAGTCTCGTTCTATAAGGACATTTTCAAACTATTACGATGAACTTAAAAATAATTGATAATATTAGCCCTTATATCACAACACTACTGTAGGTAATAACATAGGTACTTAACTTAATTGAGTACCTGAATTTTGTTAACCTGTGACAATATGGGTACGCTAATTTGTAAGCGGTGAGTGAACTAGATCTATTTGATCATTTATAAATCCTCATTATACCTGTACCAAAATTGAATATAGTTTATATTCAGATCTGAATTCACTAAGTGGTCTCGGAGCTGTTCATAAATATGTCTTCTAAAAGTGTACTAAGGGATGAGCCTATTGGAAAACCTGAATTCTGTTTACGAAATTTGTTGTTGAACTGTAAGTAACTCTGGTCTAATCTAATATATCTGAAATGAGATTGTACGGTATGTTGAAGAACATACTCTTTACATCGAATGAAACTAAAATTGAATGATGTGCCGTAGTTTTGTTACTTATTTTCTCTACTGAAATCAGCAAATTCCTAATGCTGTGACGTGGGACAAAATTCGTAATGTTTTTGAATTACTTATTTGGAACTATTTCAACTTCTCTCACCTAACGCTTCATATACAAAGCTACTGGTCTTTTGGGGTTATCTTCTTCATGTATTTTTTTCCGTTCGATAAGATAACTAGGAATGTGTCTTAACAAGTTATTGAAAAATATTAACAATTTTGTCCCATGTCATAGCATTGAAAATTCCTGACTTTAGAGGAGAAAATAACTGACCAAGCCACACCATATAATTCACAATTCAACAACAAATTTTATAAACAAGATTCAAAGTTTACCAATGGGCTCATCCCTTAGTCCACTTTCAGCAGACCTATTCATGAACAGCTTAGAGACCAACTTGGGTTAAAAGCATATTCATTTTTAGTGATAACAGTCATCACCCACTTTCAGCAGACCTATTCATGAACAGCTTAGAGATCACTGTAGTAAACTCCAACTTGAGTTAAAAGCATATTCATTTTTAGTGATAACAGTCATCACCCGAAGACGATTGTGGATACTTACAATCGAAACGTTGTGAAGTGACTTGGCTTGAAATCTTTTAATTTTCGGTTTTTTTTTTCATTGTTCAATTTTCAATTGTTGCTTGTATTTTCATTTTATTTTAATTCCTTTTCAGGGTTTTTTGCTTAATATAATCGTTATTTTCAGCTATTTACTTTTATTTTATTGATTTTTATAGAGATTTCAAATCATTTCATTCAAAACCCAAACGTTCCCAAATGTGATCATTCAGTTATCAGATTGCAAAAATGTATGATAATATCCCTTCTGAATTGGAAAAATCGAGTCAAAATTGTTTCAAAGTAACATTTAAGACATTAGTGTCAAAATCAGCACAATTACAGGTAAAATATATGATGGAATTGGCTGATATTTGATGAATATCCATAACTAATGTAGGTATTCAAAGAACACTTTATTGTGAGATTTTCACTAAACCTTTTTACAAAAGCGCAACACGTGTTTCGCCATACATTGGCTTTAAAGACACACCCGAAGAAGCTTGTCATGTGTTGCGTCTTTGTAAAACTTTTTAGTGGAAATCTCACAACAAAGTATTTTTTGAATACAGCAGGTGAAATGTGAAATATATAATTTACTACCAATGTATAAGTGCATACATCCATAATTGATGTTAGGTGAAATAAGGTACGGACTACAAACTCTGATAGTGAAGACAGATCAAGGTTGAGTGGAAGAACAAGTCATCGGTGATATTTTTGCTGAATGAATTGAACTTTGCCATTCATTTTTATTATTTAATTTCTAGATAAAAATGATAAGAAATCATTATTATTATCATATAAGACGATGGAAGTCCGAAATTCAGTTCGAAATTGTCCTGATAGGACGAATCTGCAGCAACTTCAGTGGTAAAACAGTTTAATTTTTCAAACTACTATTTTTCAGTTCCTGTGGATATTTGAACATCTCTACATAACCTATTTCAAATTATTCAAATATATCTGTAACTACAGATCCACGACTGGATTTTCAAGAGCAAAATATGATTTTCGAAATTACAACTCCACACTTACATTTGTGAGTTGTCCTGGTGCTACTGGCCAATATTCAGAAGCTGAATAAGGATCATTGGCATAGTGAGTTATTGGAGTTCTTTGGCCATGACGATATACCTGTGAAAAAAATTAAAAAGGTAAAACAATCAAAATAAAATCACCTGACTTCAATAAAGTTCCATTGATGTGCTTGTGCTCATTTAGGAACAAACTCTACCTGAACTACAGAAATCAAAGTGGATGTTGCCAAAATTGGTGTGATGAGAGTCACAAGGAGGACTAGAATATTAACTAGCATGATAACTGTTGAATTCAAATCACTTCTACAGCAGACTCCACAACTGTCTCAATTTTTTTTTGTTATATTTATATGATTTCGAACATGGTGTGTGGAGTCATATAAAAAAGATCGTATCAGGATTAATATTCATAAACTGCCAGTAATCAATTAGGATCTTTTAATTTTGTCAAATATTATCAAAGAGATTAGCCACTTTTATTATTTCCATAAATCATTTTCGACATCATAAATTTTTCAGACAATATGCGTTCAGTTTTTGGTTTGATTTGATGAACATGGAGATATAACTTCGTTTTATATGTTCATTTCAATGATTCATGTGGTATGTTATATTCTACTTGCACTGTTGTAAGCAAAAAATTCAATCTATTCGAACTCAGTTAGTTTCACCATTGCGATCAACGAAAATACGTTGCAATTGTGAAGCAATACGTAGCAATAGTTCGAAACCAGAATACAAATACAAAGAATTCGTGATCCACCACCTGTCTGGACACACTATAGGTTATAACCTAGTGATGTAAGGCTGTCCTCCGAGTCTTAATCTAATTTAAAAATTTAAATGTCACAATTAAAATTTAGAATTTAAAATCATGTACATTGAAACATATAAATAAAAACAGCACAATAAATAAAATAAAAAGAAGAAATAAAACTGTATTAGCAGGTTCCTATACTGAACACTTTGTAGGTCTAAAAGGTGCACTTTTAATTTTCTTTTAAATATATTTAGAGAGGTAGCATTCTTAATATCCTCCGGTAGTTCGTTGAATGCTTGAACTCCTTTAATGAAAACTGTATTATTTGAATTGACATTACTAGTCTGACGTATATGAAAGTTATTGCGATTTCTTGTATTGTATTCATGATATTCAAAGTTATACTTTAATTTGTCACGTAGATATACAGGAACATCACCAGTTTTAATTTTGAAAATAAATATCAATGCTAAATAACGAAAGTAATTTTTTACTGATAACCATTTTAATGTATTCAACATTAATGTTATATGTGTTCTTCTATCACAAGATAATATTACTCTCATTCCTCTATTTTGAAGTTTCTGAACTCTTCCAATTTCATTTTGGTTTAGTAAGTACAAGATGGTTCCACAATAAGTAAAATGAGGTAAAATCAAGCTATTATACAAAAGTAAAAGCGACCATTGGTTTAAGTGCTTAGATTGCCTACTTATGTAATTAATTTTGAATGCTATTGTTTTAATAATATATGAAGCATGTTCCTTAAAAAATATTCTATTATCTACAATTACACCCAAATATTTAATTTTTCTTACTAACTCAATTTTATCATTTGATATTTTAATATTGTAATTATATTTTTTGAAGTCATGGTACTGCTTCTCATTTCCTATAATCATGAATTTTGTTTTATTTTTATTAATTTTTAACGAGTTGAGGCAGCACCAGTTATATACAGATTTTAGTGTCTCATTTATTACATTATTTATATCAAGCAGATCATTTGATGCATAATATATTAAAGTATCATCTGCAAACAGATGAACAAAGCATCTATCAATTATAAATGAAATATCATCGATATACAATAAAAATAGAAGAGGACCTAACACGCTACCTTGCGGTACACCACACTCGTTTATAATTTCTGAAGATAAAATGTTATTCAATTTTGATTTCTGTTTTCTATTATCTAAATATTCCATCATCCATTTTAAAGCATCATCAATAATACCAAAGCTTTCTAGTTTTCTAATAAGTAAAGAGCGGTTAACAGTTTCAAATGCCCTCTGAAGATCTAAAAAAACAGCACCTGTGATTAATTTATTATTTTGGTTTAGTTTCCACTCATCTAAAACATACTGCAGTGCTGTTTCGCAACTGTGTTTGCCCCTAAATCCTGACTGTACACTACTTAACAAACTATTTTCTTCTAAATATTCAACAAGTTGCCTATAGACTACTTTTTCCAATACTTTCTCAATAGTACAGAGCATATTGATTGGTCTAAGATCAGATGCCTTATTCGAATTAGCAACTTTAGCAATTGTTGTTATAGTTGAAATTTTTAAGATTGATGGAATGGTACTGGTTTCTATAGAAGTATTTATGACATTAATTAAGGGCATTGCAACATTATCAAAACAATTTTTTAAATATTCTGCATTTATATCATCAGGACTTCCTTTATTTGCCAATTCAAAAATAATTTCCTTTAAAGTATCTCTGTTAATTAATTTAAAACTTTTTAAGTAGATATTGTTAGTTCTATTTACAATAGGAAAGTCTGGACCAATATAATCTATATTGTTGACTATTTCTTTGATACTGTCAACGTAATATTTGTTTAAAACCTCGGGCATTTCACATATATCTTTCACAACTTGATTTTCACTCACCTCAATCTTCGTGAATCTAAGTTCTTTATTATTTTTAGGTGTCATTTCCTTCAATATCTTCCACAATTTAACAGAGTTTTGTTTGTTATTTTCAATTTGTTGTTCATAGTATTTACTTTTTTCTCGTCGAATTACTTTAACTGCTAAATTTCTTGT
The DNA here is from genome assembly GCF_025532065.1 of Leptinotarsa decemlineata. Classification (NCBI taxonomy): domain Eukaryota; kingdom Metazoa; phylum Arthropoda; class Insecta; order Coleoptera; family Chrysomelidae; genus Leptinotarsa; species Leptinotarsa decemlineata. Next base: position 803,390 of record NW_027412728.1, read on the forward strand.
CTGTTTGTATTTCTCTAGATTTGAAGGAGATTTGTTTAAAATATATGCCTGATAACTAATATCCCTAGCTCGGGTAGCTTTTTGAACAGTGTCATTCCACCAATTTTTATACTTGGGAAAAATCTTAATATCTTTTATTGGTGCTACTTCATCTAATATTTTTATAAGCTTTAAATAAAAGTCATTGTATCTTTGATTTATATCTAGTCTATAATTCCATTGTATTTCAGCTAGTTTTTCATTTATTTTAAGATAGTCAATATTTCTACTACGGCTTCTTATAACTACAGGTTCTCTATCATGTAAACTATCATTGGTATAGATCAAAATATTAAAATGTGTACTTATTTTGGGAATCTTTTTAATTTGTATACAGAAGTTTTCCGAATTTGTTAAAACTAGATCTATAATTGAACCACCGTTATCGTTATTAGATGGATGAATAATATCATTGACTATATTCTTTGAACCATTGTCAGAAATAAAATGCTTCAATTTAACACTAGCTGTTGTATCTACCAGCCAATCAATGTTAAAATCACCCGTAACAACTATATTACAGTTATTGTCACATAAATATGTCACTACAATGCTTTCAAAAAAGTCTAGAAATATTGGAATAGATCCATTTGGTGATCGATATAAACTAACCACAATATAACTTACGTTTTTAAACATGAATTTAATCATCATAAGCCAGTACTGCTTTGGTTCACCAAATGACCTATTCCAAACTACATTCACTTGTTTGTCTGCATAAATAATATCCCCTCCAGTATGTCGGCTATCACTGTTAATTCTATAAATATCATAGTTAAATATTGTTATTTCAGAATCAAATATATCATCAGTAAGATGTGTTTCTGACAAACATACCAGCAGAGGTTTTTCGTTTGAAATTAGCGTTGAAATTTCGTCAAAATGATAGGGCAGACTCTGAGCATTCATTGATAAAATAAAACATTGCTTTTTAGTTGTTTTAGTATTTATGTGTTTAAGATACCTAGACCTACCTTCCGAAAATTTTCATCATTATCTTTAACTAGATCTACCATCTGAAAGTTGGTATCATCTTTATTAATTTTTTCCGTCATTGATATATCTTCATTAATTACTACTTTAGTTTTACCTCCTTTTACTTCCTGTGTATTTACAATAATTAAATTACTAACTTTTCTTGGTTTATTAATTTCTTTTAATATTAATCGAGATATATTATAATTGCTTATTTTTCTTACATTATTTTTTGTTATGTTTAAAAATGTCAGTGAATGCTCTCTGTAATGATCTACCGTATACAAAAATTCTGATAACTTTGAATTAAATTTTAATACATACTTGTCACAATACTTACTCGGACTAAGAGGAGATAAAAATATCAAATTTGTATGAGTGCACAATTTTAACTTTTCTTTTATATATTTAAAACTAGGGTATTTTTTGCAAGTGAAATCATTGGTTCCTGCTAATACAACAATAAAATCTTTATAAGTGAAGTTTTGAGATACATTCTCGATATCTTCTATAACCTTATCGAAATGTGCTCCTTGTTTCCATATAGTCTGAACCATAGTACTTTCTTCACAATGTTTCTTCAATTCTCTGCCTATACCCTTTCCCAATTCATCGCTCAATATTAAAATTTTCCTTATGTTCTTGTCTTTTTTATAGATGTTATCTTCTGTATTCTCTGTTACCTTTTCCTTGTCGGACATTTCTTTGTTACCTTCACCCTGGTTTACTTTCAATTTCTGATATGTAGCAATCTCCAATTTAAGACTTTCAATTTTCCGTTCACTAATCTTATTATCCATTTCCAGTGCCTTTATTGCTCCAACCATTTGCTGATTTATGTTAATACATTCTGTCAAATTGGCATTCACTTTTTCTAATTGTGCCTCTTTTTCTTGTAATGCTGTATGAAGTTTATCCTTTAGACATTGTATTTGATTATTCTCGTTATTTAAATCTTTAATTGTTTCACTTTTACCTATTAATAACATTGTAAGGCTTTTCTCTTGCTCAAATACTTCATCTTCAAAGCTCTTGGTATTTTTTTTCAAGCGTTGTATGTATCTGTCTTTTTCTATAATTTCTTTTGAAATATTTTCGATCTGTGTATAAAGTTCCTCCTTTTCCTCTTTAGAGCTCTTTTCTAATTTTTCATATAAAATATCCTTTTCCATTAGTTCATCTTTAAGTTCTTTTATTTTAATAAGTAGTTCATCATAATCGTCACATTTCTTTATATCAGCGTCTTGACATTCTTTAGAACAGTAAATATCGTATCCAGTTAAATAAGATACATTTTTTCTCTTCTCGACACAGCTGTTATGATAAAGTCCATGGCAAATTACGCAACGGTAGCTTTTGAACTCCAAGTTTTTACAACATTTAAATTTTTTGAACTCCATCACCCATACAATCTCCGCTAATGTTAATTAAAACAGGTACGCCACTGGAACTCCATTTTAATTTGGTGTTTGTGTCTTATCACAACAGGTTTTTATTTCCTAGATTGTATTTAGTGAATTTGTTTAAAAAAAGTTTACAATTACTTAAAGTGTGTGTTATTCCTTTCAATTGTAATCAATTTTCAAAAAATATACAAAGTTTTCGAGATATGAAGATTCCGCAACTTTTGATACCAAATTTACCACTTTAAACTAGTTTTTTACCATTGAAAAACACAGTAAACTGGGAGCACAACAAATACGTGGTGTCAGTTACTCGACTAATGGAATAGTTCTCATTCTCATGGAATTTCAATCCCCCTTATTTCCCTAACATGGGCGGAATTTGGGAGGCTAACATAAAATCTTTCAAAACTCATCTCATACGTATCGTTGGCAATCAAATTCTCACATATGAGGAATTCAACACCGTAATCAATCAGATAAAGTTAGCGATGAATTCCAGACCATTGTGTTCTATCAGTACAGACCCTATTGATTTGGCAGTGCTTACACCTGCTCATTTTCTGACATTCTCACTCTTTCAGCTTTACCGGATCCTGATTTATCTCAGTTGACGATCAATCGTCAATTATTACAAAGACTACATCGTGACTTCTGGAAACGATGGCGCCTTGAATACTTATATCCCCTACAACAAAGATATAAATGTACCAAACCATTCGAAACAATTACTACGGGAACCATGGTTGCTATTAAAAATGATAATGGTACTGACGGGGTCCCTCGAGTTGCTATTGTGAAAACTACAAAAGGTCTTATCAATAGACCTTGAGTTATATTATGTCCTCTTTCTGATTCCGATAACCAGTTCTGAAAATAAGCTTAGTATTTTCAGGGGGATGGGAAATTGTTCATTACCAAACATTACATTTTTATTTTTTTTTATTATTATTTTTGTTTCACACTTGTAAATATGATTCAGGTTGCATTTACAATTTATGCGATCAAATAATTTAAATTGTTGTTTTCGAGAACCTTACTTTGATGAAATCCCACTACTTATTCCTACTATTCAAATCTACTCATGCCAATCCTGTCCTTTTTTTTTGTTTCCCCGAATTGGTCGTTCCGAAATATATTCAAGGGGAGAAGCAGAGAGACGAAAAACCTTCTTCGTTGTGATCGGGTGTAAAAACTGCAATATATATATATATATATATATATATATATATATATATATATATATATATATATATATATATATATATATATTTCTTCATTGCATATTGGTCAGCCCGGTATATGAACGGGGCGTTGGTCCACTCAGCACTTCCCGAATATATTTAGGTATATACTTTTCGGAATTCTCTTCAGTGATATGATTTTATTAATAGGCCCATCAGAGGGGTAGATTTTTTCTGAAAATAAAAATTTTACATATCCTTTAAACCTTTGTCAGCCCATAGTTATACAAATCGCTCTATGAAGAGCATCTTGGTCAGCCCGACAATGCTGCCACATCGAAGGGCTGACCAGGAACGCGATCCATTTCAATGTATCATTGGATTTAATCGTGAGGGTATCAAGTGTTTTAAAAATCCTGGCAAATCCAGTTTTTCAAAGGTAAACTATGTGTTAGTTTACCGGAAAAAATATATTAGGAAAAGAAAAAGATGCCGTTACTATTGACTATTTATGTTTCATATAGTTTCTGTATTATGTATGATTGATTACTTGTTTATTTTGTGGTAATTCATGATCACTTTAATGAAATGAATAAAAACACTTTTGTCTAAGTACCACTAGTTGATTTTATTTATACGACCAGTTTCGGGTTTGACCCCGCATTATTAAGTATTTTTTCAATACTTCAAATCAAATCAAAAATCTTCATTTCCGTAGACCTAGACGGCATGGAAAAAGTCACATAACTCAGTACAATTACACTGAGGTCACAATCATAAAACAACATAATTATATGATATATTACATAACATTCAGACCATAAAAGGGGTACAAAAATTAAAATTTAAAATTCCAAATCAGACTGAAAAAATTCATCAAGCGAATAAAATACCTTTTCACAAAATACTTTCCGAACTTTTTGTTTAGAGAGCTTTACACTAGTTATTTTTTAATGGATATTGGGAGCTTGTTGTACAGTTTTTTTGACATGATATGAGGTCCATTAGTCACCTTGGCTAACTTATGACTAGGAATTAAAATGTTATAGTTTTTTCTCAGGGTGAAGCCCGAAAGAAGACTTGTACCATCTCTGTTCTGAAACTTGGTGCAATTTGATTTAACGTAGATTACGCAATTGAAAATATACATGCAAGTAACAGTTAATATATTCAACTTTGCAAATAGTGGTTTTACAGGAATCGAGTTTTTTTTTAAAACAAATTGTTGTAATATTTTTTTTCTGGAAAATTAATAAGTCACTGATTCTTTTGCAGTTGCCAAAACAAGTAATACAGTAATTGAGGGCAGAGTAAATATATGCATAATAGTAACTTTTAAGAATTTCAATAGACACAAAATTACCCAGATTCCATATAACGAAACAATGTGTCGCTAATTTCTTCAGTATGAAATCAACATGATGATTCCAATTGAGTTGAGAATCAATAAAAACTCCTAAAAATTTTTTATAGTTTACCTGTTCAATACTTTTAATCTCAGACCTAACCAATACACTACAATCAGTTTCCTGAATTGTAAAGAAAATGGTGTTGGTTTTAAGATTATTTAGAATCAAGCCATTCTTAGAACAATAATTTTGCATGTTGGATCAGCATCATTTGCTCTTACTGACAATGTTTCACATTCCGAACCACTGACAGTAAAAGATGTGTCATCAGCAAATTGTATAGAGCACTGTGGATGATTAATTTTTGAAAGGTCATTAACAAATAAAATAAATAGTGTAGGCCCCAAAACACTACCTTGGGGCACACCTGTAACAACGTTTCGAAATTCAGAGAAAAATGACTCAGTCTGAAGCCTAACTTTAACAACCTATGTACGACCAGTTGAATATGTTTCAATCCTTTTCAGACTTGGACCACGAACGTCCATGTCAAACAGTTTATCAAGAAGAAGACCATGATGACTGATATCAAACGCTCGTGTCAAGTCGAAAAGAACACTTAGTGATTTTTCATCGTTGTCGAAGTTTGATAATACATGATTATGTAGAGAAAGGATGGCATCCTGGATTGACAAGCCCACTTGAAACCCATATTGGTTGTCAGATACACGATATTGTATTTATTTAAAAAGGACACAAGTTTTGAAATGATTCTTCAAATATTTTCGAAAATGGAGATAGTAAGGCAATACCTCTGTAGTTCGACATTACATGCTTATCGCTTTTTTTATAGACTGGGACGACCATTGCTTGCTTTAGTCGGGAAGGAAAAATACCTTCAAAGGAAGATAAATTGATTAGATAAATCAGAGGTTCCATTATTTTCAGAGCAGCCTTCAATAAAACATTGCCTGGCAATTCATCAACCCCACTGGAATTTTTCGAACATGCGAATTTAATTATTTCCACGAGTTCAGTTTCATCTATTGGATAGAGGAAAAGACTCTCAGTTTTTACACAACGATTTTCAATGCCACCAGGTGCAGTATTTTTCACTAATGACTCCACTGAATCGACAAAATAACTACTAAATGCTTGAGATATCCGGGACCATCGTCAACAAGTACACCATCGCCAATGTCAAAATAGCTGGGTAAACATTTAGATGAATCGTTTATAATAGTATTTTTCCTGATGATAGACCAGGCAGCTTCAGATTTATGTTGAGTCTTGAGAAATTGATTATTAAAGTATTGACTTTTTGAGAGCACAATTTTTTGTCTATAATTTTTAAGAGTTGCTTATATTGACCCAATAAATGTACATTGGTTTGGCTCTTGTTCAAATTATAAATATCTCTGAGTAATATACCTTCTTCAACAATATCCTTAGTAATCCATGGTTTGTGTCTACTTCGGCGACGAAATTTATAGGTAAGGTAATACTTGATAGTGGGGTCAAACCCGAAAACGGTCATATAAATAAAATCAAATATAGGTAATTAGACAAAAGTGTTTTTATTCATTTCATTAAAGTTTCAGTATCCCTACGAAATCTGCAATTGTTTGACACGCGTTAACTATTTTGGCGCGAAACTCTTTGAGAACCGTTACGATCTTTGCAATGGTCCTAATGCTATTTTATTAATTGGCTTGCCAATATTTTGGTATACTTAGAGAATAATTAGAGAATATATGGGTATATGACGATTAAAAATAAATATCATAGAATCTACTTAATTTTAAGTAATTCACTGTTTTCCAATTCCTTACTCAAATGAAATATCATTTTCCTGTGTTTTCATTTTTATTTCGAATGGATGTTCCAAATTTGGTATATCGATTTGATGTGAATGTGTGTAGAAAGTAGCAAGTATTAGAATAAATATGATACTTCACGAAAGCTCATCAAATTTTTTTTATTCAAATAAACGTTACAGTTTGTTCAGGACTGTTGTATTAAATATTCATCATGCATGTATTTCTTCAAGCATTACGATATCCATTTATCACTAGTGAATAATGAAATCATTACAGAAAAGCAAGTAGGCAAGTTCGTTGAATATGTCAATTTCATCCACCCGTCAATGAAATTTACCACTGAGAGGAAGATAAATAATTCATTGAATTACCTTGACTCAACCATTACATGAATTTGCAATTTTCCACAAACCATCTTAAGACATTACGGACATTATCATACATAATTCCTCTACACACTCTTACCAGCATAAAGTTGCTGCATTCAATAATATTCTTCATAGACTATTGAATAATTTCCAGAGAGAGCTGAGTTTGATCAAACAAATCAAACAAAAAGTACAAAAGCAAGCCATGGACCACATCTACCCAAATTCAAGATGCGATAACGTCAGTTATAAGACATTGTTATTTTTGGCTGAACCAATCAATAATATTTTTTTGAAGAAAGACTGCTTAAACTTAGCTCACAGAAATAGTAATAGTCCGAATAATAGTGTAAGTGCATTTATTAAAAACAATAAAGACAAAACTTCGGTATCGGATAGATCAGGAGTATATCAGCTGACTTGTGGCTCTTGCCCAAAACTGAATAATGGCCAAACAGGGAGATTATTTTACTAAGAATTAAAAGCTCAGATGTAATTTTGTGAATAGAAAGATCAATTTCACATTTGCAAACCACCTTTTAGCAGAAGTACACGAGTTCAGTCATGAATATGACATGTTATATTTAGAAGAGAAGAGTTTGAAATGCAATCTTCTAAAATGTCAAGCAATCAATAGATTCAAGAATTCGGGTAACTAACTAAATGATCAATTAGAATTGAATAACCGTTACTGAATATTTTTCAAATGTGGGGACTGGGACATAAGCTCAGGTCATTTAATCCATAACAAACTCAGGTACTTGAAATGTAGGTACTTTAAATTTTAAATTAGGTATACCAAGCATTAAATTTGTAAAATATAGTAGATAAAGATACGCCCGAAGAAGCCATTGTATGGCGAAACACGTGTCGTGTTTTTATAAAACTGTTTAGTGGAACATTTTTGACTGTGAGTTTTAGAAAGTATTTTGAAGTGTTTTGTGTGAGAAACTTTGCCAAAAATCCGACAGATATAATTCAACGCGACAAAAGTTGTTTCTTGTTAGGAACTTAACAATAGAAATAATTGTTGTATACGTTTTTGTGAGAGATTGTATCAATTAATCTAAAAAGTCGTTCACTTATACTTCAAGGTCCTTCTTCACAGTAAATTAGAAATCAACCCTGAAAAATCATCGTTGAATTCCTGATAAAATCACTTATCCAATAGATGGCATATATGGGGTTATTTTGTTTGATATTTTGAAGGGGAGTGTGTACAATACCTTATATTATTTCACAAAAATTAGGTGTTTCGGGAAATTTACATTACTGTCTTATTTATGGAGATATTGAACGTGGCTCCTTTCGAAAAAAATTCCCTATATGCAATCAATTATTTATATTTTGAGCTGTTTTGGAATCATCCGTACCTCTGAGTATAGGTTGGAAATGAGTCAAATCACTTTTCAGTATCGTCCTTCCATTTTTTATTTTTATCATTCATTTTTGGATCCATTTTCAACCCGTTTGATATCTTGATTGAGTTTTTCAACACACTGATCTTATTTCAGATCATCAGACACGCACAGTTTTGAAAACAATAAAACCTTCTCAAAAACAAACTTGGTCTAAGGAGCAAAACGAAATATAGTCAAAAAGTTTTTCGCTCCGAAAAAAAAAGAAGTGCTAGAATTGAATTGAGTTCTTGTTTGTATCTAAAATATAAGGAAAAGAAATATTCATCATTATTAAAAAATAGAAACTGGGCTGCAATCAAAGAATACGTTTACAGATGTTATAGAAAGAAGAAATAATATTAATATTTTTCATTTGATATTTTTTTACCCATGTTGTAGTTTCATTTCATTAGAAATTATGTTATTTTTTTCATACTACGTGATTATTAGTTAACCGAACAATTTTTGTCAGCAGTTCTCAAATTGAAGAATAATACTCCATTCAAATAAATGTTTATTCAACCTGATCAAATTTTTTCTGTGCTGAAATATTCCAAGTCTTTTTTATTTTGATTGAAATGTCTGCTGCAGGTTATAATCGATGATGATATGACGTATTCATCGGCATGAACAGTCAACATAATAAAAAAACGTTAGCTTGATCTCCACTTCATTATGTTCAACCTGAACAACATCATACCTCCAAAAACTGAAAGGGAGTTTTCGAAAAAACTATTGCTAAGAGAAAGAGAATTGAAACTTATTACTAATATCTGTTTCACAAATTATATCTTACCTTATGTTAGTCACTCAGAATTTCGTTTCGTCATAGAAAACATACTTAGTGCGATTTTTACCTAATTTTTGAACTAAATTATATATCGGAAATCCGTAGTGCTGCTGCGGATTTTTATATAGAATTTATTCAAATTGTAGACATTCTGGATAGTCACTATTCATTTCTCAATAAATTCATTACCAGATCATTCATCACATTTTAGATTTTTCGTTTGTGAAAAAAATGTCATTTCTCATCTACTCATTTCTACTCAGTCACACTTCGATTATTTTTGTGCAGTCAGGTTTTCAAATCTACAATTTCAAACTCAAATCCGAAGTTTCCTGCTTAATGTCTAAAATTGATTTACACAACGCGATTTCTGTTGAGGCGTCCATGCCAAATAATTAGAATTTAAAAATCTATATTTGAAAATACAAACAGGAAACGGTTTAAAATATGTCTGTCGCACCCCTACGAACGACAACCCTCACAAGTAGAAACTTGTACTAGCTAAAGATTAACGAGGTCTTACATTTTAACGTGTGATTCCGAACACTATATTGATATTTTCAACTTATAACATATTCAAATTTTTGTATCTAAGATAGCGCAGAAGTTAAAATTGCTTCGACAAGCTAAATGGAATAATGCACTGTTAGTAATTATATTATTATTATCCTAACTAGAACGGAAACAGTACATTTCCGTACTCGACACCGTTATCCGAAAAAGCTGATTTCGGGTAAGTAGTCGAATGTGGGAAAGTATGAGTTCAGATCAAGCATTTTTCTACAAGTGAATATGTTACGAAGCTCTGATAAAACTTTTATATGCGAAACAATTCCTGATTTAAATTGCTTGTAGATATAGGGTGATGGACGCATACGCACGCTTGTACAAAAAACATACAAAACAGGAACTTTTTCATAAAATTCTACATCTCTCAAAAAATTTTCCATCTCTATTATCGAATTTCTGCACCACGACAATCTAGTTAGAATCATGAAATGCAAGTGCAGCGTTGCCCGATTGTGGGCTGACCAACATGCTATCCATTGAAAGGGTTCGTATAAACCTGGGCTCACAAAGACACTATTCACATCAGGTGTATACAATTACACAGCCACGCCTCCTGGCGAAGTTTTGTGAAAGTAGGTGGTGTATCATCTATGTGTATATGGTGTAATGGTCGGCCCAACCGATATATATATATATATATATATATATATATATATATATATATATATATATATATATATATATATATATATATATGTATATATATATATATATATATATATATATATATGATATCTGGAAACTTCAGATATTTCTATCTTTTGGTAACCAAGTGTTGCCCATCCTTACACTTGGCTGCACCATACTGATGATGGGCCAAAAGCCCGAAACACGTGTCTATGGTTTGCCACTTTCTTGAGTGCTATGTCCGATATTAACTTCTGTTTCTATATCAAGACACTCAATAACTTTCATATTCGTATAATTTCCTGGACCCGGATGTCACGCAGGTAGCTATAGCTGCCTCCGTGGTGATTTTGATAGTTTTCTTGTAAACACAATATTTATCAACTGAAACCACAAATGTGCGGTTGGCTCCTGCTGGTGGCTCCGTGCATTTGTATTTCTATCTTTTGGTAACCAAGTGTTGCCCATCCTTACACTTGGCTGCACCATACTCCATTGGCCTGATCCCATCCCGGAATATCCTTTTCCAAATCGTTGAGTTTTTTCTCGCACGTGGATATTTCAACATTCGGGTCCAAAAATACTTTAGGAAAGCTAACCGTCCCACTTTGTTTTTCTCTCTTCAACGCATCACGAAGAATCGACCTTTTCTCAGCAACAATATTTCCAAAAGGCATACCCCTTACATATAGTTCATAGGCCAATTCATCGCTAAGTAAACGGTTGACATTCATGGTCATTTATGAATAGTCAATTATTTTTATGTTATTCTATTTCAATAAACTGGAATATAAACCCGACCTTTCCAAAAAAAACCAAAAAAAAAAATAAAGCAGTACACATTGAACCTTAAAAAAATGTTCACTTACTTAGTTCATAATAATTCAATAATAGGTTTGTTGAAAATAACTGTGCAAAGCCTTTCACTTAAGTTGTGTGTGTTGCAAAATGAATTACACCTTAGAGCAAATAACCTGTGAACCGACCTTCGCAAAAATTTGCCTCGTGAAATTTTCTACCTTGGATGAAGAAATACAGATTCAAAAGAAGAAGAATCTTTGAAAATGACAACAGCGACAGTGACAAATATAACTAACCACAATGTTGAATTTATATATGGGATGAATGTAAACAATCTATATTAATCAATAGGAACCATTGTCAGAAACAACCTGAACATGAAACCTAGAATAACACACTTTATGGGCGCCAATTTGTAACATCCGTTGTCGTAGATTGAAACGGGTTACTTTGTTACTTAGGGACTAAATTATGGGCTGCCGGAACTCAGCGGAGAGGGATGGTGGGTAAATATAAGTCCACTTGGAGGATAAGTGTATTGTTTCTTCAAACACACCAAGCTTATGGTGATTACAAGCTTATGGCCCAGAAGTATACTTTTGGGTTCACAGATATAAATGTAAACAATTTATGATTAAACTTGAGGTGTGGTAAATATTTGGTTTAGTCTAGAATTCGCAAAATTGTGCGGCAATGTTGATTCGAGGTCGTGCGGGAGGATGTAATACATAACAGGAAAGACCTTACATGCATGGGATATGGGAGAATAGTCTCCAGCAGCACGATCCATCCCCTGTACGCAGTCCACTCAGGCAATGATCTTTTCCATGCAGATAACTTGCTCCTCGGAAGACCGTAATCGGAGATATAAGGGGTGTAGTGGTCTAGCCTTGCGAGAGATATACCAGGATATAATTCACAACATCGACTTGAGGTGGTAATAAGAAGGCCTAAAATGAGATTAAGATTTAGAAGGATATACCCTTTAGGGTATTTTCGGGAAGTGGGTTCTTACCGTAGTTGTTGTGTGGCCTGAAGATTGGAATTTGACAAGAGAACGGGTACTTAATAAAAATCCCCAATATTGTGGACGAGTTATTCCTTTAGATAACCCAAATATAGTTATTCCCGTATTGAATATTTTGGTCTCTTCAAAGTGAAGAGCTCAAAATTCTTGCTCCAGAGAAGATAACCAAACTCAACTCTCATTACCAGAGAAAAAACCCTTTTCTTTTTCCTTTCTTTTTTTTTTCCCTATCAACGTTATTCAAGGTCGAATTATTTTGATTGTCTTTAGGCACAAAAAACTGAACTGAAGTGTTTTGAATATTATACAGGGTGGATGCTGTTCATAAATATATGATTTCAATACATTACAACACCAACAATCTAGATTTCATATCATTTCTAGAAACATGTGGATTCGTTTTCCGATGGCATTTCAGGTTAGCTTCCCAAATTTCTGCTACCGCAGTTGTCGGTTGATTGGTCAAACCACCAACACTGACATAAAAACTTGGCAAGTTGACTTGGGTGTCACACCAATAGGTGGTTCCACTTATGTTTCGCTTGCGTTTACGCAGCTATTTTTATGAAGTACTTTCTTGGTTTTTTCTCATTTTGTCTTCAATCGAGGACCGCCTGCCCGGTACTGACGATGCCCAATAGGCTGAAACAGCTGTATACCGGTGGCTCTTAAATTGAAATCAATATGGGAATGATCAAAGAGTACTAATCTATATATATATATATATATATATATATATATATATATATATATATATATATATATATATATATATATATATATATATATATACATATATATATAGAAACAGACGTTAATATCGGACATAGCACTCATGAAAGTGGCAAACCATACACACGTGTTTCGGGCTTTTGGCCCATCATCAGTATGGTGCAGCCAAGTGTAAGAATGGACAACACTTGGTTACCAAAAGATAGAAATACAAATGCACGGAGCCACCGACAGGAGCCAACCGCACATTTGTGGTTTCAGTTGATAGATCTCGTGTTCACAAGAAAACTATCAAAATCACCACGGAGGCAGCTATAGCTACCTGCGTGACATCCGGGTCCAGGAAATTATACAAATATGAAAGTTATTGAGTGTCTTGATATAGAAACAGAAGTTAATATCGGACATAGCACTCATGAAAGTGGCAAACCATAGACACGTGTTTCGGGCTTTTGGCCCATCATCAGTATGGTGCAGCCAAGTGTAAGGATGGGCAACACTTGGTTACCAAAAGATAGAAATACAAATGCACGGAGCCACCAACAGGAGCCAACCGCACATTTGTGGTGCCTCTGTGGTGATTTTGATAGTTTTCTTGTGAACACGAGATCTATCAACTGAAACCACAAATGTGCGGTTGGCTCCTGTTGGTGGCTCCGTGCATTTGTATTTATATATATATATATATATATATATATATATATATATATATATATATATATATATATATGACCTCATAGTAAATAACAGCTCGTACGTTGAACTTTCCTCAGACCCAACGTTGTCAATACAAACAAAAAGTAAAAAATTGATCAAATCTTTATATATGAACAATGAGATTGATGAGACAATGAAGAAAAAATAAACATCATATAATTCAGTATCTCCAAAATTTTACTCGCTTCCAAAAATCCATAAACCTACATTATCTGGTAGACCAATAGTAGCTTCCATAAAAGCACCCACAGAATCCATTGCTTCCTTCCTTACTGATATTCTCACCAAAGCATATGATTACAATAATGATTATTACATTAAAGATTCCTTTGAAGTGAACAATATCTTCAATGGTATGACACTTCCAAATAATTTTGTATTAGCTAGTTTAGATATAGTTTCCCTTTTCAGCAATGTTTACTTAGATACCTGTTTGAGATCCATAGAGAGGAAATGGGACTTGATCAGTGGTTTTTGCAATTTAACTAAAGATACTTTTCTAAATCTAATCTCCTTTTTATTCAACAACACTTATTTCAAATATAACAGTAAATTTTATAAACAAACTTTTGGCACCCCAATGGGAGCCAAAATAAGCCCTATTTTGGCAGCTTACGTCATGGACGACTTGCTGGACATCGTCCTGGAAGTACTCCCTTACAAACCGTTCTTCCTCAAAAAATATGTAGACGATATTATCATATCCATCCCCAGAGAATTTCTTGATGAACCCCTGTCCATTTTCAACAGCTACAATCCATATATACAATTTACACTAGAAAAAGAAAATGAAGGAAACAGTGTTCCTTTCCTAGACACTCTCTTCATCAGATCACCGAATAACGTGATATACATAGATTGGTATAGAAAACCGATGAGCTCGGGTCGCTATATCAACTATTGGTCATATCAAAACCAAAACATGAAGACGAACGTAATAAAACAAATGAAAGAAAGGGTTCTCAAGATCTCTGACATATTTCTTTTCACAAAAAAAACCTAGATCTCCTTTACAAACTTTTTTGGCAAAACTCATATCCACCACAGTTCCTAAAAAAAATATTGTACAGCACTTCATCCATAGACAATTTAAATACAAACAATTTCAGATTATCAAATAATAACAATATCAACGATACTTTAACTAATGTGAATGATCATTCACATGTTACATTGAATGCAGAAACTGCAGGTCCCACTGAGTTGGGTCAAATTTCCAATTTTTATGCACATCTTCCATACATTGAAGATATCAACCCAGGATTATCCAGAATCATGAAATCTGCCAATAATAATATCAAAATTGCAAACAAAAATGTTGTAACAATCGATAGGATTTTTTCAAAATTAAAAGACAAAACTCCCTATAACAACTGTTCGAATGTAGTTTACTGTATACCATGTAGAAACTGTGACAAAGAATATATAGGACAGACATCTAGATTATTAAAAGATCGGATCACAGCACACAAAAGTGACAGTAGGTTACACCCGGAAAGATGTGCTTTGAGTGAACATGTATCTAAACAAGGACACTGTATGGATTATAATTCAATTAAAATTTTATCAACTGAAAAAAACACTACCAAGAGGCTTTTCCTAGAAATGGTACATATAGCACACTCACAAAACTCCATGATAAAAAAAACTGATTTGAATCACCTAAGTGAAATTTACTCTTATTTAATTTGTATGGATAATCACAAAACAAGAAATCATCAAATCTCATCTAATGGTATTCTTCTCACAGATTGAATCTTCCATATACAATACATCATCATCCTTTCTCATTATTACTGTTTAATATAAAATCCATTAATCCATTAGGATAAGTTTTACTCAAAAATTGTTCCAGATATTGTTTAAATACAAAATTACTTGGTTTTAAAATGTAATGGAATTCAAACGTGCGATGTCTACAGCCAGACATTGCCCGAAAATCAATTTGTGACAATGTTAAGGTTTTATGCCACAGATCAAACAATTTGTTTGATGTCGAATGTCAATTCATTTTGAGCCCCGTAATTGGCGTATACAGCGCTTGCTAAATTTGGATTACATGTCATATCCCATTTTTTTGAATCATGAACGTGGTTTCCTCTTCAAGGAAGAGGTGGTTTTTTAAATTTGATAATATAATGATATATCATTAAGTCTACTATATATTGTTTGTCTGTAACGTCCTAGGTGACATCTTAGTAATTTTTCATATATGTTACGTCCATATTTCTTTCAACCTGCCACATAACCTCACATATACTGTAAGCTGGCTTGAATTATTATTTTATAAATATGACTGTTTTTTATCCTTATTGTAGCATCCCTGATGATGATAATAAAGATTATCGAAAGCTTGGAATCTGTTTTATAAGAGTACACAAAAAAATGTTTGGCCTGCTGCCATATATATATATATATATATATATATATATATATATATATATATATATATATATATATATATATATATATATATATATATATATATATATGTTCTTTTTATTTTCTAGAACATCCCGATAATGTTCTGTAAGAAATATGAAGAAAGTTCTTAACTTCACTAGTCCGTAATTTGTCTTCTCGATTTCTGATGGTGCTGGAAATGGCTTGAGGAAGGAAAGGAGGAATTAGGAAAAACACCACCCTTAACCCAATGAATACCGGATCAAAGCACGCTATAGTGACTTTCACCTTTCAGCGTAAAACTATACCGAATTACCGTAAATTGTTTAAACAATCGGACCGACCGACTTCCGATAATTTTCTTCTTGCTACTGTCTCTGACCTCTCGAATTTTTATTCGCAGTTAAAAACTTCTGAGAAGCAATGTTGCCAAATAATCAAACAAAAATTCTTCATTCTAATAATAAAGACTAATGTTACAACATATCCCCCACCCTGAAAAATTGTTTTTCAGCTAACTTGTTAACACCATGAACAAATAGGTGGGAGATACTGAAACGGTACAACAATAAATATCTAACCCATTATGGTAATACCAAATGTAAATATTCCCAAAATAACAATTGCATGAAGAATTACAATTCAATAAAGTAAATAAAACAATATTTGAAATAAAGATATAAGAAAAACTCTTTTTATTGAGTAGGTAAAGGACACACCTTAACCACCGGTCTAAAGTAGGTGCCTTCATTAGTCCTTACTGTTACATTACGAATAATTCCATCCTTTCCTGAATGAACATCAGTAATAATAGCTAATGGCAAATGAAGCGGTGGCAAATTATCATTTTTCAAAATAACGGTTGTCCCAACCTTAATATTGGGATATTTTGTATTCCATTTCTCTCTCACTTGTAAAGTAGTGAGATACTCTGAATGCCAACGCTTCCAATAATCTTGAACCATCCTATCTATTAGCTGGAACCGATCAATCCTGTTTATATTAATATCTGTTAAATTATCTGCAGGTAAACCTTTCAATGGAATTATTGTCAAAAAATGCGAAGGAGTCAATGCCTCAGGTGCTGATGGGTCCGCTGATAAACTACAAAGAGGATGAGAATTCAATAACGCTTCAACTTGTATCAACAAAGTGTTGAATTCCTCAAAAGTTAAAAGTTGCGTGCCTATCACTCTGAAGATATGAGTTTTCGCACATTTAACATGGCTTTCCCACAATCCACCCATGTGTGGAGCCGCCGGAGTATTGAGTTTCCACTCAATATCATTTATAGCTAATTCTGTTTGAAACGCCTTTTTGTACCGTTCGGAATTGACGAACTCATTAATTTCTCGAAGAACAGTCTTCGCGCCTTTGTATAATTGAGCCCCTCTCCGTCTTCCAAGGGTTATACTGAATGGGCCGAAATAGTCAATACCCGTATGAGAGAAAACTTTAGCTTGATGTAATCTTGATGTCGGCAAATCCGCCATCAGAGGATTTATCGTCTTGGGTTTCAAACTGAAACACCTATTACATGAATGAACTCGTTGTCGAATGACGTTCCTACCTCCCAATATCCAAAATTTTTGTCTCAAAATTGCTTCCATCAAATATGGACCGGTGTGAAGATATATTTTATGATAATAATCTATTAATTTCTCCGTGAAAGGATCCTTACCAGGCAGTATGATAGGATGCCGAGCCGCGAAAGATATGGGAGCATTCTCTAACCTGCCCCCCACCATTAGAACTCCGTTTTGAAGAAAGGGTTTCAACTTGCGCAATCTATTTGAAATTTCATTTCCCGAATTCAAAAGTTTAATATCGGATGCAAAATATTTGCTTTGCACGATTCTCAACAAGACCAGTTCCGCTCTATTCATATCACTTGCTGTGATTATTTCTTTCATCGGAAGGAGCTTCACAAAACGAAGCACTCTCACCGTTATCCGCAAAATTGAAATGTATGATGACGACCTCATAACCATCTCGTACAATGGATGCGTTTCCGTGTTCTCCATTGAAACGAGACATTTTATGGAATCGATGTCCTGCTCACAATTCTCAAAACAACTTTTCTCACTAATAGGCCAATTTTCAACCGGTAATTTCATCCAATTTGGACCCGAAATCCACAAGTAGTTTCCCATCAATTGGGAAGGAGTTGCACCCCTAGACAAAATATCCGCAGGATTCGTTAACCCAGATATATGACACCACTCAGCATTTGAAATATTTTCTTTTATTTGTGCAACCCTGTTGGCGACAAATAAATCTTTCAACAGGGTAGAATTCATCCATTGAAGAACTGTCGTAGAATCTGAAAATGCAAATATTTTTGAAATACAAATTTTATTATTGAAAATTTTCAAAACATGCTTGACCAACCGAGATAAAAGAAGAGCTGCCACTAACTCTAGTCTAGGAATTGTAACAATCTTGAAGGGGAAACCTTGGATTTCGCACACAACAAATTAACAGCAATTTCTCCGTTTTCTGTTACTGTTCGCACATATACCACAGCTCCATATCCCTCCATGCTGACATCCGCAAACGCTACTAACATTATTGGAGATGTTCTCACGGTTCCCATGTAACGCGAAAACTGAATCTCCCCAAGTACCGACCATTCATCTTTCAGATTCAACCACTTCTGGGAAACTTCATAGGAGACTATGTAATCCCAGTCTATTTTGAGTTTCCATAGCTCCTTTATCAGAAGTTTCAAATACAAAATGAATGGTGCCACCAATCCTACTGGATCATAACATCGCGCCACTGTGGACAAGATTAAACGTTTAGTGCAGCTAAAAAGCACAGGCTGTGATAACCTCTTTTCAAAGGGGATTTTCTGCAACAATTCCAACGAACTCGAAGACCACTTTGTCAAATCGAACTTTCCTTCTGCAAACATTGCTACCGATTCTGAATATAGCCGCTGAGCTTTCTCTTCCGAAGGTACACTATACAACAAATCATCCATGTATAGATCCGTTGATACCACTTCTGCTGCTAATGGATATTTATAACCTTCCTCTTTTATCAACTGTTTGACTGTACGTAGAGCCAAGTAAGGACTTGTTCTGACCCCAAATGCCAACCGATTGAACTCGTGCACTTGAACTGGTTCATCTGGACTGAAACGCGAAGGAAGTCTCTGAAATTGCCGATGATAGTTCACTAGTTTGATCTGGTGGTACATTCTACGAATGTCTGCAATTCTAAATTCTAAAAAGTCTAAAATTCAACAACAAAGAAAAAATATCCGTCTGCAATTTCGGGTCTCCGTATAAAATATCATTCAAAGAAATATCACTATCGGAGGATGCACTAGCATCCAGCACTATTTGAATCGGAGTGCTGGAACTATCAGGTTTGAAAATAGCATGGTGAGGAATGTAGTACGTTGTATCCGCTGCTTTCAAATATTCATCCCTTACCCAATGCATATGACCTTGTTCAATGGATTCTCTCATAATATCATTGTAACCTGAACGCAATTCAGGAAATTTTGTCAATCTTCTTTCTAAGGAATACAATCGTGTCATAGCGCCAGTTTTAGAATCACCCAGTGTACTAGGTGAATTCTTAAAGGGAAGAGCTACCGTAAATCTCCCTTCTGAATCTCTGTTATCACATTCTAATTCCTCAACATTCGGTAAAGTGTTTTTTGGAACTTGCTCAATTTCCCAAAATTTTGTCATAAGTTCATTCAGAGATGATTCTTCTTTCAAATTGAAAAATACATTCGAGTCTGAAACCGAGTTGAATATTGGAACTTTTCCCATTATAACATACCCAAAAATAGTCTGTACCGCCACTGGTGATCCCGCTGAAGCAGCATAACTCTTGTTCCCCATCACCGTTGCAAAGAGCTCCGCACCTATGATACCGTCAATTTCTGTCGGCTCATCAAATTTATTATCAGCTAGTTGAATATCTCGAAAACTACCCAAAAAACTCCGTTCAATTTTTACTCTTGGAAGTGTGTCAGAAATTTTATCAACTAAAAGCGCCTGCATGAAATATTTCTTCGATGAATTATACCGAGACGCCACGATGATGTCTGTGATACCTCTTACCGAATGTGTATTAGAACCAATTCCTTGTACCGAAACAGAACAACGAGATATTTTCAATCCCAATTTTTTTTAACATTTCTGAGTGATGAGATGAACCTGACTGCCGCTATCCAATAAAAATCTAGCCGTTTGACCTTGACTTGACCCGTTCAGAACGTTTACTGTATTATTACGATTCTTTATTGCCGTCCCACAAAAATTTTCCGATGTAGTATTCGTATTCGAGACATCACTACTAGCATTGACTTCACTTGGTACAGGCCCATGTATTCCTTGTTCATGTTGTACCCCGACCAAAGGTCTCCCTAAATGCAATAAATAATGATGTTTTCTGGTACATTCCGAACAAACCCGATCAGACGGACAAGATCTTACACCATGAATTTCATTAGTTCGGACTTCCATTGTCTACTATATAAAATGATTTGAAATCCCTGAAACAAGTAAAAAAGAATAATTAAAAAAGAATAGTTGAAAATAACAATTATATTAAGCAACAATAAACCTGAAATGAAATGATAGTGAAATAACCTACAAGTAAAAATATAATAATTGAATAAAAAAAATTAAAGGAATGAAAAAAGAAAATGATAAAAAATAAAAAAGTGTAGAGATTCCAAGTCACGTTAGTTCACGACGTTTCGATTGTTGGTATCTACAATCGTCTTCGGGTGATGACTGGACTGATTCCTCCGAGAGATGACTATTTTATAGGTCGTTGAAATACTTTCACTTTCTCTACTTTCCATTTTCCGCTTCACTGATTCCGTGAGAGATGACCGTTTTGGCGGGAGTTGGTCATTTTTCGTTTGATGATGGGTTTCCATATGTTTCGTATATCTACGCTGGCCTGGCTGAATACGTTGTTGGACAACATGTATGCGGCTTCCTTAAATTTTCTCCTGAATCAATGTTCCTCTCTGTGCAAGATCTCAGCTTGGGACCACTCGATGTTGTGTTGATGGGTCCAAACATGGTCTGCTATTCCTGATTTGCTGGTTTCTCCTCGCTGTGTGTGCTTCTTGTGCTCGGCAATGCGAACATTCAATGGCCTCTTAGTTTCACCAATATAGGATTTTCCGCACTCACAGGGTATCCGGTAAATGCAATTCTTGGAATCGCAGTCCGCGTTTGGGGGCCTGGTTTTCGTGAGGCTGCTACGGATAGTGTTACCGGATCTGAAACAGGTTCTAATGTTGTACTTGGAACCAATTCTCCTTATGCTCTCCGATAATCCTCTGATGTAGGGAAGTGCAAGCACTGGTTGTGACGGCTTCTCTTCCTTGCGAGGCTCCTGCTGTCTTTTAGCCAAAGTCTTTTCTACCATCGCTTTGGAGTATCAATTCCGCTGAAGATCATTTTTGATGATGTCTAGTTCCTTCTCGAGACCTTCCTTTGTATTACAGAGCCCAAAAGCACGGTCTGATAGAGTCTTGATGATTCCTCTTTTTGTCGATTGATGGTGGTTGGATTCGTGGTTCAGATACTGTCCCATATGAGTGGGTTTTCGGTATACAGATGTTTCCCACTTAGTGTCGGTCCTCTTCACCAAAACGTCTAACCATTCTTAGACGTTTTGGTGAAGAGGACCGAAAACTATCCGTAGCAGCCTCACGAAAACCAGGCCCCCAAACGCGGACTGCGATTCCAAGAATTGCATTATCCGATCTGTTATCTTGGGTGACACAGAAAGATTTATTTGTTAAACGCGATCTCGTATCAACACAATTCCCCCTACCAGTTGTAGCATTTCGGTTCAAATTGAGTATTTTAGCTTGCTGTTCAACAAATTTTATTACGTCTTCATAAGCTGGTATACCCTTACCACGAACAGACATTTCGAAAGATTTAACCGTTTCCGAATCCAGTTTTACAAGTGCCTGATGCACCAAAATAAAATCTGCCAAATCCTCCATCTTCAGGTTTTTCAAGGCTTGTACCGCACAATCGAATTTTTCCAAAAATAATTCAAGATTTTTTGCTGATTCCCCCTGTATATGCCTAAATCCCAAAATCTGATCCAAGTAACTAGTCGCTAATGAACGTTCATTTTGATATTTGTCAACAAGAGATTTTCAAATAATATCATAATTGTCCCCAGTAGGAGCCAATCCCGTGCAAACACTCAATGCAGAGCCCTTCAAACGGCCCACTAAATAATTGACTTTATCAACATTCGTCAGCAATTTATTATCGTGTATTAAACTTTTGAAAATTGAGTAAAACGTTTCCCACTCTCGGATATCACCAGAAAATTCAGGAAGTTCAATGTTTGGAAGCGAAGGAAGATTTTTCGTAAAACTGGTGTTTCCCAGAAGACCCGAATCACCCTGAGAAGCACTAGAATGCTGTGAAGTTGACGCCGCTGCACTGCTTTGCGAAGCATTCGTCTGCTGTTCTTCTCTCTCTAATTTTGCAGCCGCAATATGAATGTAATAACACATTTCATCAATTGTTTGAATAATTGCATAATTTAGTGTGAACGCATCATCAACATCAAAACTAACCTCCATGATATGGTCAATAACCTTGATTAAATCCGCTTTCGTCGAATCTATCGACTTATATAAGGCTGAAAATCTAGATTTTTCCGTTTCATTTTTCATTGATTTGGATAAATCCAAAAGATTTTGCAAAATTGAAAATAATGACTCTTTTTTAGCCGTGAGCATTTTCAATTGTCTTTCCGCTGCAGTAACTCCCATCCCGAATATCGAAACAATCTTTCAAATTTTTTTTTTATCTGAGAAACAATTTCACAATGTTCAAGGTATGAAATAAGTTTTATAGAGCTTCTATTACTTTTCAGTACATTTGGCAACACCGCCTCCCTAAACCCGTAAAGGTGCGGACTAGCAGCAAAAACAAGTACTGTAAAAAATGACAAACTGCCTGTGAAATAAAAAAACTCCCTAGAAAGATTATATTCAAAATGAGGTGAAATGAATGAACAACTAGACTTTTTCAAAATAGGCAAGATCGCAATTCCTTCTCCCGGTCGAAGTCAAAACTCCTTGTTTTCGAAGATCGCAGCTGGCAGCCATTGGAGAAAATTTTAAAGGGCTCGTGGAATAAAAAAAGTTTGTGATAACAACTCCGTTGGAGGATTATATTCCTGGGCCCGAGATTAGTGGAAATTATACCCTACAAAGAAATTAATTCAAACGAGTTGGCTCTATAATTTCTTGGATCTCTGGAATGTTCTCATGGATAATTTTTTTGTTGTAATATTGTAGATAGTTTTTTAATTCTTCTAATTAGGAAGCAAGGAAAACTGAACGTGATACTGAAAATCAAAGAGAATGATATAGGTGGTTTCTTTTTCAAATAATTTATCAAGAATTGGTTCCACGTTCTGAGAGGAAAAAAAAATTATACAGTCATGTAAATACAGGGTGAATTAGCTTTAAAAAACGTTTAGAAAGGATAGAATTTTTTTAAATTTTTTTCAATTGTGCTAATCGTCTCATAGTTTTTTGTCCTTCTATAATAGGATGGTACATAAGGGTTGTCTCACCTTGAATTAAACTGTTGATGATTTTGTTGTATATATTTCACAATGAAGACAGCTGAAATTAGTTCATTCATGTGCTACCTATAGCTATCCATACGAGGATTAAATAGTGAAGAATATCGGAATATCGTCCAAGTTTTGTTCATGACAGATGATTATTTTCCTAGGGTTTTTTTACGGAACTTAAATCCAGACTTTTTGACGTTTTTGTTAAATGGAAGATGAATCCATATACGAGGTTATCGAAGAGTTAATCTCACCTTCATACGGAAGGGTTCATGGTCATCAGCACGAAAGGAAGGAAGCTACTCGGAGACTTCGATATTATCATTAGTCCACTTACAATTCAAGAACATTTTGCTCATCTACAATCACCGTGGGAATTCACGCGAGTTATTGCTTCTTCTTTTTTTTGTAAGGCGGAAATTTAATGTTTTTTTTATGATTTTTGAATTGCGCATACGCTTGAGCTCTCGCGACGCATTATAACTTGTCAACATTTGAATTTCTGCATCAAATTCGGGTTCGTTTGTTATTTTGAATAGGTTGTGATACATGCCTTTTTTTTTGCTAAATCCATATTCATTTACCGATCGTTTCTAACCTTGGTACCTACTGTTTGGTGCTTATATGTATATATGTTCTTGTCTATTTGTTGAATAATCTTTTACAATCTCGAAATAATTATTGATCTACGATATCCTTTGAACTATATATATATATATATATATATATATATATATATATATATATATATATATATATATATATATATATATATATATATATATATATATATATAGAGAGAGAGAGAGAGAGAGAGAGAGAGAGAGAGACAATAAACGCCTTTCGAGGCGTTTATTGTCTCTTCATCGGGAACTCTACAATAATTATTGAATAAACAAACGGGTATGGACAACGTGTTCATACTTACGAAAGTGAGGTTAAAATGAAGTTAACGCATAAGTAACAAAGAGGATCCTTATATATGTATGTCAAGATTAAAATTGGTTAAAAACATGTAATATTCAGTCAGAATTCTGCAATAATGTGAGATGATTGCACGAATAATGTGAAACAATGAATTTGAAAATTGAACTCAACAGGTAGTCAGACATGATTGACACGAAACATTAAGTTTGGCAGAATTTCTTGTTCTGACCAATGCATTGCTGCCAATGAGATTTCACAGAACTGTAAAATGATGAATCACAGAGAGTGAAGGTAAGGGGTTTCTGTTCTGAAATTATTGAGTATTATCAAATTTGTTTTCTTCATTTAAGCAAAGGCTGAGCCTGATTTAAGCAAATCAGGCTGGGACTTTCAATGTCTGTCCTGGAATTATTAGTATTTGAATTTTTAACTATGTGACACATTTCTAAGAAATTTCTTTTTTGAGTATTATTTTCTGAGTCTGAAATTTCAACATTCTCGAAGGAAAAAGCATGATTCAAATTCATGGTGTGATTAGAAAGGGAACATGACGGTTTATTACATCTTATGTCACTCTTGTGTGAAGTGATTCTGTCTTTTAATTTTCTACTAGTTTGTCCAATGTAAATCTTTTCACAACTGGAACATGGGATGGAATAAACCACATTGGATAGATTGATTATATCTTCTTTGTCTTTTAAGTTGGAAACAAGTTTCTTAATAGTCTTCAGATTTTTGAAAGCTAATTTCACATGTTCAATTTGACTAAAAATTTCTTTAAGATTGTATGAAAGGCTACCTAGATGAGGTAACGAGAAATAAAATGTCATTTGTGGGGAATTGTTATTGTTAGTAATATTAATATTATTATGCAAATTATTATTTTGATACAAATTGTTATTGTCTAGGAAAGTGCAGGCACTGGTTGTGACGGCTTCTCTTTTTCGCCAGAGTTTCAAACCACTGGTGGCTATGACTGGTGAAAGTGGCGATCCCATTGGCAGTCCCTCACTAGGATGCTGTGTACGAAACTGTTATTTCTAACTGAAGGACGAATTCTTTACACAAAATGAGGGACTGCCAATGGGATCGCCACTTTCACCAGTCATAGCCAACATATATATGGAGTGGTTTGAAACACTTGCCATTGAAGAAGACCACATGAAACCTCGATTCTGGTTGAGATATGTTGACGACACCTTCATAATATGGAACCATGGGAATACTGAACTAGACGCCTTCCTGAAACACATCAACAGCGTGAGACCTTCCATCAATTTCACAATGGAGAAGGAAATCCACAACGAATTGCCATTCTTAGACGTTTTGGTGAAGAGGACCGAAACTAAATGGGAAACATCTGTATACCGAAAACCCACTCATACGGGACAGTATCTGAACCACGAATCCAACCATCATCAATCGACTGAAAGAGGAATCATCAAGACTCTATTAGACCGTGCATTTGGGCTTTGTAATACGAAGGAAGGTCTCGAGAAGGAACTAGACATCATCAAAAATGATCTTCAACGGAATGGCTACTTCAAAGCGATGGTAGAAAAAACTTTGGCTAGAAGACAGCAGGAGCTTCGCAAAAAAGAGAAGCCGTCACAACCAGTGCTTGCACTTCCCTACATCAGAGGATTATCGGAGAGGATAAGAAGAATTGCTTTCGAGTACAATATCAGAACCTGCTTCAGATCCGGTAACACTATCCGTAGCAACCTCACGAAAACCAGACCGCCAAACGCGTACTGCGATCCAAGAATTGCATTTACCGGATATCCTGTGAGTACGGAGATTCCTATATTGGTGAAACTAGGAGGAGAATGTTCGCATTGCCGAGCACAAGAAACACACACAGCGAGGGGAAACCAGCAAATCAGGAATAGCAAACCTTGTTTGGACCCATCAACACAACATCGAGTGGTCCCAAGCTGAGATCTTGCACAAAGATGAACATTGGTTTAGGAGAAAATTTAAGGAAGCCGCATACATGTTGTCCAACAACGTATTCAGCCAAGCCAGCGTAGAAATACGCAACATATGGAAACCCATCATCAAGCGAAAAATGGCCAACTCCCGAACATCTCCCACGGAACCAGTGAAGCGGAAAATAGAAAGCGGGGATAAGTGAAAGTACTCGAACGACCTATAAATAGTCATCTCTCGGAGGAATAAGTCCAGTCATCACTCGAAGACGATTGTAGATACTAACAATCGAAAAGTCGTGAACCAACGTGACTTGGAATCTCTCCACTTTTTATTTTCATTTCCTTTTTTCATTTCTTTATTTTTATTTATTCAATTGCTCTATTTTTACTTGTATTTTATTTCACTATCATTTAATTTCAGGTTGATTTTGGTCAATATAATTGTTATTTTCAGCTATTCATTTTCAATTCTTCTTTTTTAGTTGTTTCAGAGATTTCAAATCATTTCATATAGTAGACAATGGAAGTCCGAACTAGTGAAATTCATCATGAAACATTGTCAATCACCTTCAAACAAAGAGGAATATTGGTTCAGAAAAAAATTCAGAGAAGACGCATACATGTTATCCAAAAATGTATTTAGCCAAGCTAGCGTAGAGATACACAACATATGGAAACCCATAATCAAGCGAAATATGGCCAACTCTCGCCAAACGGTCATCTCCCACTAAACCCTGTGAAGCGAAAAAAGGAAAGCAGAGATAGGTGAAACTACTCAAATGTCCTATAAATAGTCAGCTTTCGGAGGAATTAGTCCAGTCATCACCCGAAGACGATTGTGAATACTATCAATCGTAACGTCGTGAAGTAATTTGGCTTGGAATCTCTTAACTTTTCATTTTTTATCTTTTCATTTTCATTCTTTATTTTTTTATTTTTATTCTTTGTATTTTTATATCTTTTTGAATTTTTGTATTTTTTTTGCTAAATATAATTGTTATTTTCAGCTATTCGTTTATAATTTCCTTCTTCAATTTTTTAATCCTTTTTTAGTTCTTTCAGGGATTTTAAATAATTTTATATTATATCAGAAGATGGAAGTCCGAACTGATGTAATTCATCATAAAACATTGTTAATCACCTTCAAACAAACCATATTAGTACACTATCAAAAAGAAGCAAATCCAATATAATCCATACAAAGAACTTTGTCAACTCAGAATCGGGATAGAAGCATGGATCTCCCACCCAAATCAAGTATTTGTATAGTGTCGAGAACTGTGTGGCGTTAGGGTGGATGAAAATTATACGTCGTTTGCGATACACCACCCAAGTAAAGGTGAAAGGTTAAAACGTGCCAGGAACTGTGTGGCATTAGAATGGATAAAAATGATATGTACATCTCAGTTATATATAATGCCTTGCCCCTCTATTAGACCTCTGGGAGGTCGACCGTTAAAATGTCTATCACTCGTGGGAACAACATGATAAAAAATAATATAACTAAAACGAGAGAAAATAAAACGGAAACTGCAACACAACGGAAAAGAAGGCTTGAAAAGGCGAAAGGAGTTATTGAGGCCTTAGAATGTAACAAATTGTCAGGAAATGAACCTTGTGATACTAAGGCACTAAATGTACTGAACAGAATGAAACAAAATTGGAAACTAAAAACTTGAAAACAAAACAAGTAGAAATTGTTTTTTGCTAAATGGTATTATTGAAAAAAAGATAATGATGATATAGATAATGTATTAAAAATTAAAAAAATATTCAAAGAGTCCTACGTAGCAGTCATCACACCAGTCATCTACGGTATTGATCAGATAAAAAAATATTGAGAGCATTGGGCGTAGTATTGTCCTCCGCCGAGGTAAAAGGGTTCACTTGAGGGGGCGTGTCCCGCGACTCCGCCCCCATCGACCCCATTTACCCTTCGCCGTGATGGTCGGCTGGCCTCCCAGACCTGATCCCTAGGGATTTCAGAGCTCAGTTCCTATCTGGGTACGACGGAAGGTTGGTTTGCTCCAGTTAGCTCTTCGTCTGGAACTTGGGATTCGTTGAGGTACTGACCCCGCCATGAAGCAACCCAGAAGTCTCTCTCGGCTTCAGGGTGACCCCCTGGCATTCCACCACCCCCTAGCACTTTCGCTAGGTCGTCAGTAATTAGCTGAAACCGGGTACGAGGCGCTCCTGAGCGCAACGTACCCTTATCCTCCCAGGGATCACTAAGTGTTCCCCCCTGGGGCATCGCAACGCCTGGCGTCGAACAACCTGTTCCTTTCGTCAGCATCTCCAAAGACTTCTTTGCTTTGAAAATGCTGTCCTTCACCGCGTCTCTCGAAACTTTCCTTGTTTCTAAAGTTTTGTCCGGTGGTATTTCTTTCGAAACTTTCCCTGTTTCGAACTCCTATCCAAAATGGCATGATTCTCTTGTAGGGTTTGACAATGGCAATGTTTCTCTTACGATTTCGGTTTCCACAGGATGACTGTACAACCTGCGTATTCTTGGACTTGGGGTTACCACATAAGTGGATAACTCCTCCGTAGTGTTCCTCAATGGCTCGCTTTCAGACAGAACTATCGGTTTGGGAGGGAAAAATCCTACCGGTTGTCGCCGTCAATTTCTGCATTTTGTTCCGGTTGGGAATAAAAATGCGATTTTCTTGGTTTCGGAGCCGATCTCAGCAAAGGAGATCGTCTCGAATTTTCAACATAACGCGAAGCCCTAATTGGGATCCGCTTTACGGTCTGGCTGAAACATCTCCTCGGGGCTGATGTCCAGTTTCTCGAAGGGACGTCGCCTGACGTTTCTGAGCGTTGTTTACCTCCTGGAAAAACGTTTTATTTTCCACCTGGAAAATACTGCTTCGTCGACTCTGGGAAGTATTGAATTCCCTAATATGATTTAATACTGTTTGATAAGCCGAGGTTTTACAGCGATTCGAGGACTGTCCTTTGTGACATGTCGAGTTCTTTAGCTACTCGTCTTGCTGAAAAACCACCAATGCTCGGGTTTTGTCGCTCTGTGACCACGGGAGAGGTACTGGTGACCTCATGAGCGAAATGACTACGGTGAGTAGAATCTAGCCTCAGACTGGCCGATTCTACTGGAAATAGATTCCTGGGGGATTCCATGTCTGCTCGTCGAAGTTGCACTCAGGCGGCTAATGGTGTCTGACGGGAAAATGGTTCGACCGAAACTTGTGATCTCGCTATGTGGCACTGATGTACTTTCTGCAAGCTGCGCTCGCGCTTGTCTTGCCCTAGTCTACATTTCGATTTCAAAATGTCTCTAATGTGACTCTGACGAGAAAATAGTCAGAGGGAAGGAATCACGGAAATCTAATATTTTCAAGTTCACCCTTGGATCGCGAAACTTATTTTTCCAATCCAAGGCCTACAGGGTGAACTGAGCTAGTGACTTAGGAACAAGGAGCCTAATGGTTGAACAGCACCCTAGGATGAGGGCCGCTCGCAAAATAAGGTAGAAAGGTATCGTAATCCTGGAAGGTCCCAACGGTTAGGTTGAGTCGTTCGCCCGAAGGACGTAACTAATGATGTCTTGACCCTCCCGAGTTTAATCTCGAAACACCTCGACAGTTTAACACCACGAGGTGGTCGGGTGGAGTGAGACCGGGCAACTTTAGTAGGGACATGCTCTTCCTTTGCAGGATTTGGGCTGCTTTTCTCTGGCGGAGTGCCAAAAGGAACCTGAACAAACTTAAGGTATGATTAGGCACTTCAATAAAAGATTCCTTATTCCAGTAGAAATTCCTCCAATTCCACTGATTATTGGTAACCGCAGATCCCTGAAGACTCCTGTGCTATGATTTGTCTCTATTGAGTTCGAAAAAGAACTAGAGACTCGAATTCATTTAATAAATCCCAACCGCAGCTTCAAACTGTCGAAAAATCTCCGGATATTCAAGACGACTGCTACTCGCTTGATGTTCAAAATTTCACTTCCAGTCAATCGGCGATGGCAAAAGTCGTGCGATTTTGCCTGACCTAGATTCAATGTTTACACAACGAAAAAAACTCATTTCGTATGTATTGCGAGCATTTATGTCCTGTTTTTATGCAGGCGCTGTGAAGTAGGAATACCGCTCTTATACTTTCCATTGACGTCTATATGCCGCTGTTCCCGTCTCATTCCTTGCATGTATCGTTTCGCTTCCCCAATTTGCGGTCTTCGATAAATGGAATCGAACAGTCTTCGGCCTCGCTCGGAAATCTTCGAAAAATCGCGAAAATTCTAAATTTTCATTCTCCTCGATTTTATATAGAACTCAGCATCCTAAGACAAAAAGTCTCATGTCGCGTCTCGATATTACCATTCCTTCTTGCAGAAAAATGCGTTTGAAAAATATAACATTTTTCGAAGCTCAAATGCTAATAAAAATTGAATCACGAGCACTGGAACCGTGATCGAGGTGTCAAACGAGGACTACTAAGAATCTCTATCGATACTCCTTTGAAGAAATCACGATTTTCCTATCTAGATAGCTGAAAAAGCCATTTCCCGTAAAATCGACTTTTTTCCTCTTTTAAAAAATTGGCGAATGCTATTAATCTTGCGAAAGTTTTTCTTTCGCTTAGGAAACGATATTTCTCACCTTAATTTCCAAAAACAAGCTGAAATATCTTGGGAAAACCAATGTTTTTCCTCATTTTCTCAATATTCATTCTGAGTGGACGGTCCTTGTACTGGAGCTCGTGAAATTCCAAACTAGTTTTGTTTCACGACACCCCCCTCCTTTTAAAAAGGTTTTTGTCTTGGCACGCCGCCATGGCTCCAATAGGACAGTACTTGTTCCGCTCACAGGGTTCTAGTGTACCAGGGCTCTGGTCACTATCACCCTAGATCCAACGCATTCATCGTCGCTATCACTGTCACCCTCCCCAGTTGCTGCAGGGTACACCTTCTGCAGATCGTCTCTTGGCGCAGATTGGCTCTGGTCACATTGCGTACTGTTGGGTTCGAGTGATATGACTTGGGATCTTCGTCGGTCTTCAATACGGCGCTCACCCGTGAATCGTCATTGTAGTAGATGAACAAGGCGGATTCTGGCTCAACGAGTGGGGCTAACCTATCAGCGTCATCGAAATCGACGCAGGATGGAACGAGTATCGTAGCGATTCAAGCATGGAACTCCGCCCCTCGGCCCCCTTGGTACTCTACCTAACCTATCAACTCCCTTAGTACTTCGCCCTCGGCCCCCTTTGGGATTCAGCATCAGCGCTCAGGCCCCCTTGTCACGTGATTTTAATTAAAAAAAGTTTATAGTTATGAGATTCGAACCTGGATCGTCCGCGTCGTAGACATTGTCCTTAGACTCTACACCATCGTAAGATATTGAAGTTGACTGCGAATGTTGGGTATTTATAGCGTTAGTTTTGTCGGGACCGAAATTGACTTCACAGCATTTTTTTTATTTCCGTAGACCGTAATCATCATTATCATATTGAAGATAGGAAAATATACTTAGATTTGGAAAATAATTAATATTTCATGTAAAGATGTGTATGTGTGTGTAAGAGCGAGAGTCGCGTGTGACGTAATCGATGCAAAGAGAGATGGAGATCGAGGTTTTACCGGTTGCTAGTGCAAGCAGGTGTTGCCAGTTGTACAATAAATTAATGTTTATGGAGTAATGTAGCGTTGCCGGTTTGAAAATTAAGTTATAGAACACACAGAGTCATCTATGAGTCACTAGCTGAACTATCTATTGGTTGAAGAAGGACACTGTAAACACTAGACTCATAAGACTGCATCTGTCAAATGTCAATACATGCCAGCATGGCAGGTTCGGCGTTGCCAGTTGTACAATAAATCATTGTTTATGGAGTAATGTAGCGTTGCCGGTTTTGGAATTAATCGTGAACTACTCGACGGAAATTGGAAGCGTGAAAGTGATATATTTTATAATAATGAATCAGATTTCAGAAAAAACATTACAGATTAATGAGGCTGTATCGTTTCAAAGTGTGATCCCTCAATGTTACAAGGTATCTCAAAATACATCATTGAAAACAAACATGGCGTCGAAGTGTACAGGGTGCGTCAAAATATATCATTTAAGGAAAAAAACATGTCGATTTGAAATATGATATTAATGTGTATACAGGGCCGTTTCAAAATACATCATTTAAGAAAAAAACATGTCGATTCAACAGAAGTCTAGCGTTCCAACATGTCGGAAGTCTCGTATCTTTGTTAACCAAGTTAGCATCATCAGGAGAAAGGAGAGATCCAAAAGTGTCGAGAGGTTAAGCTTTGTGGACTCAACGTGAGGGCAATGGGAGAGCGAAGTATTCGACAATGACATTTCAAAATACGTGGTTTTCCGTGCGTTTTCGATCGTTTTTCGTGCGTTTACGATCGTTTTTCGTGCGTTTACGATCGTTTTTCGTGCGTTTTCGATCGTTTTTCCTGCGTTTTAGACCGTTTTCCGTGCGTTCATTCGTTATCGTTTCATCGTTGTGGAACACCCAACCTATCTTCTGTTACAGAGTGGTGTCGGTCAGCCAATCAGAATGGTGAAATCAAATATCGCTCGATTGATTGTGCTAGATGAAATTGAACTGGAGAATGAGGGTCGAATAATAATAATAATAGTGATAAAACATTAAAAGCTTGAAAGTGACGTAGTCAGCGTGATAGGTGGTGGCGTGTGTAATAATGAATGAGTTATTACAAAGAACAATAGCGCAACTGTCAGAAGGGCACTGAGTTGTATATTCACTAATAATGATCGGATCGTCGCATACAGCACGTCAAATGAAAGGATAAGAAATGGAGAATTCATCGACAGAGAAAAATCAAATATGACGTAATAAATATAATATCCAACGCCTAATGTGAAATAACATAGGAAGAATTACAAATTAAACAAACTTGTAATTGAAAAATGTTGGGTTATGAACAACTATAAGTTTATTCCAATTGCAGAAGCTTGATTCAAAACGCAGAATTTATTGACAAAGAAAATGAAAAAAATCATTGGATACTGAAACATATGATATATTTGGATTCCTTAGGGTGAGAAGGATTCGAATCCATCAAAAAACGACCACTTCTGGTTTTCACTTCCGGTCCTTCGATTTCGATGATTTCAACATCAATGGATTCGTTTAGATGTCATGAAACATAATTAATCATTTGTCGAAGCCAAAAGGGCCTTATAACCTATTTTCATTATACTAGCAGCAACGGACCGATGTGGGTACTCATTTCAAATGATTCCATTTGTAGATTATGAAACGTATAATATCGAGCGCCTAATGTGAAATAGCATAGAAAGAATTTCACATTTGAAGAAAATCATTGAACATATTTGAAATTAAAAGTTGTTGGGTTATGAACAACTACGAGTGTAATGTAATTGCAAAAGTTTGATTCAAAACACATAATTTGTTGACAAAAAAATGAAATAATCATCGTATATGAAACATATGGTATTTTTGGATTCCTTAGGGTGGGAAGGTTTCGAGTCCGTCAAAAACAGGTCACTTCCGGTTTTTACTTCCGGTCGTCCGATTCCGATGATTTTGACATCAATGGATTCGTTTAGATGTCAAAAAACATAGTTAATCATTTTACGAAGCCAAAAGGACCTCATAACCTATTTGCGCTATACTAGTCGCAACAGGTCGGTGTGGGTACTCATTTCAAATGATTTATTATGTAGACTATGGAAAATATAATATCGAGCGCCTTATGTGAAACAGCATAGGAAGAATTGCAAAGAGAATCATTGAAAAAACTTCGGATCGTTACGTACATCATGTCAAATGAAAGAAGAAAAATTGTAGAATTCATCGACAACGAAAAAACAAATATGGTGCAACATGTCAGAAGGGCACTAACCCACATCTTTATTAATGATAACTGAATCTCAACGTGCAGCACATCAAATGAAAGGGAAACGAATGCAGAATTCATCGACAGAGAAAAAGCAAATCTGACGCAACATGTCAGAAAGGCACTAAGCCACATTTTCGTTAATAATTGTCGAATCGTCACGTACAGCACGTCGAATGAAAGGAAAAGAAATGCAAAATTCATCGACAGAGAAAAAACAAATATGGCGCAGTATGTCAGAGTGACACTAAGCAACATCTTTGTTAATGATAGTTGGATCTCAACGTGCAGCACATCAAATGAAAGGGAAACGAATGCAGAATTCATCAACAGAAAAAAAAAACGGAGACGATGCCAAGAGGGCACAAAGTTGTATCTTCACTAATAATAGTCGCATCATCACATGTAGCACTTCAAATAAAATGGGGGAAAAAAAGCAGAATTCATGTGTTTGTTGCGCTATTCAAATCCAAGGTGACATGAATCAATGTCAACGCTGAATATGCATCTAACAAAGACTCTTTGATTTTCTTTTGTTTCATTTCAGAATATGTCATCACTAATTTTTATATTCAAACCCAAAGTGACATTGATCACTGTCAATGTCGAATCTACATCCGGAGATACGCAGTTCTCAAAGCGACGAAACAAAGGGTCTCTGTTGCATTTTAAAATATGTCATCACTTATTTTACTATGAATACGTCATGCATGGCGAAATGAGTTAGTTGCATTCGTTGAAAGTGATACCAGTGACAAGTGCACCGATTCTATTTGAAAGTAAGTGTTTTAGGTTTGACTTTTTCCTCAGATGAATTTATTCAAATGTAATTCAATTGAAAGTTGTGGAGAATTGTTGAATCCTTTGATTTCCAAAATTTTTCTCGATATATATGTTGGATGATTTCAGTCAAATGTTTTACATGTCGTGGTTTGTTTGAGATAGTATTCGCATATATTGTGAATCAAAACATAAAGCTTTCATTTTTTATTTTTCACAGATGGATTTACAAAAGTTGAATGCAAGTTCGATCGTGAAGAGAAAGCCAAGTATCAAAGTAGCAGATTTGCCTGTGGAGATGCCGCAGAGGATATTCACTACCAAAATCGTGGAAGGAAAATTTGGTGAGGCGGTCTTGTTAGATTTGGGAGATAAAGTATCATTTCTGCCCCACCGAGTGACGGAGGCGCATCGTCCTCACTTAGAAGAATGTTCATCAGGAAAATACGCTATTGTGTTCAAAGGGTTAATAGACATTGGGAAACCGAATCTTGTCGTTTCATTTGAGATTGTACAAAATTAAGGTTAGTATTGTTTCCAATTTTTTCTTTGTTTTATAGGCAAAGAGTTTTTGGGTGTATACAATATTTTTCATTCGGGTCAAAAATTCTCACTCACAGATATGATCCGCATAAAGTAGTGTTTTCATACAATATATTTCCTTCACTTAGTACGTGCAGAATATGTGTTTTAAATTCTTTATTTTGAATGACACTTGATTTTTTATTTTCATTATAAGTATAGCAATTACTTCATAAAAGACATTACCCTCTCTGTTGCCAAAACATTTTTTTTAGTGTATGTTTATATTGAAAAATCGAATTTATTTCAGTGTATTTTTTTATTGAAAAATCGAATTTATTTCAGAATAATACATCAACGTGTGCAGTATCAGTCAGAGTCATCTCAACAACAACATTCAAAACCGTCATAGCAACCTTTCCAGAACGAGATTCAAATCTCAGCAGTTTCCATTTTTTTCAGTCTATAGTTGCACATTATGAGGCTAGAATTTGTCGATATTCAGTGATTTGTTGGACAAACTGCGTCTATTCAATATATACACAACCGTAATGAATTTGGAAGACTTTGAAGATTCATCGTGGTGTGTTCCAAAATTCAAGAAAAACACGCCGTTCTGTATGGGTCATTTCAAAGGAAATTTGTTCAGCTGCAGTCTCAATAACGTTGATATTTTATATAAATGGCTTTATAATATACTACCAAAATAAATAAAATACATATCACACACATCTTTTTTTGAAAATGAAAACTTATCTTATACAGGGAAAGTTGTCAAAAATATGCAATAACAAAAAATTATATACCAGATTTTATAGAGATGAAGAAACATCATATTGAAAGATACTAAGTTGACAAAAACAGGACATTTTAGAAATAAAGGAAATAAGTTTGTCTGTCATTTTAAATTCTGATTCGTTGGGTCGATATAACAAAAAGTGGCATTTTATATCTTGAATTTTATTCAGGACATTATCATAGATGATTGACATTTGTCATTAAATTTCAAGTGTGATATTTGGAAATTCATTTCTTATTGTAGTTTTTTCGAAATTCCCATTCAAAATAGCATCCTTTGATATAGATACCACCGGACGAGTCTATTATGTGTAGATAACCTGAGTTTCAATTGTTCGGAGTTCTGAGTTCTTGTACATATAAACATAACAAAATAACGATACAGACAAATATGAAAAATCGTCATAAAATAATTCAAATCCATTCAAGTGAATACATGAATTGAAAGATATTTTAACCTCAACTTCGATATTCTGAAACAAAAACACACAGTATTCACAATTCCATCTTTCGTTATTCCAAGTTCATAGTTAAATCACTACAATACTCGTTCCATCCAGCGGTCCCCTTGGTACTCCCCCTAACCTATCGGCCCCCCGTGGTACCCCACCTAACCTATCAGCTCCCTTCAATCCCAATAAAATTGAATGTTTGGTGGTCATACAATCGGGATAATAATGAAAATATGGATAATGGGTGTTGGTCATAGAGCATCAAACACGTCTACAAAGCGTTAAAACGTTGTTTTTTTCTATTTCCAAATCCCTTGTATTCAACGGATTCGAAATGATAAACAATAAATATTGTCATCTATGGTGTATCCCAACAAACATCCTCCAGAGGGCGCAACCAGTGAATTTAATGGAAACCTTAACTTAACTTCAGTAGATAGAAGCGTTCCGCAGCTGAGTTTTGTCTTTCTGTTACAGATATTTGGAAAATTTGAAGAAATTCAAACATTTTTCTGCAGAAAAAAGCCGCTCTTCACTGACTTGTTGTACTATATCTGACATTTTTTTGGGTTCCACCTTCTGCTTCAATAAGTTTTTTGAGGTTCAAATGGACACCAACATATCTTGGAATAATCACGTCGCTGGAATTAACGAAATTGCACGCATCATTCGATACCTAACAAAGCATACCAGAACTTATAGTCACCGTAAGATCTCCTTTGGTATCTTCTAAACATTTCAGTTTTGAGTGAATGAATCATGTCAAATGCGACGATCCGACTATTATTAACGAAAATATGGTTCAGTGCCCTTTTGGTTGCCTCTTTTGTTTTTTCTTTGATATGCTGCACGTGACGATGCGACTTTTATTAACAAAGAAGCAGGTTAGTGCACTTCTGACATGTTGCGCCATCTTTGTTTTTTCTCTGTCACTGAATTCTCCATTTCTTATCCTTTCATTTGACGTGCTGTATGCGACGATCCGATCATTATTAGTGAATATACAACTCAGTGTCCTTCTGACAGTTCCGCTATTATTCTTTGTAATAACTCATTCAATATCACACACGCCACCACCTATCACGCTGACTACGTCACTTTCAAGCTTTTAATGTTTTATCACTATTATTATTATTATTCGACCCTCATTCTCCAGTTCAATTTCATCTAGCACAATCAATCGAGCGATATTTGATTTCACCATTCTGATTGGCTGACCGACACCACTCTGTAACAGAAGATAGGTTGGGTGTTCCACAACGATGAAACGATAACGAATGAACGCACGGAAAACGGTCGAAAACGCACGAAAAACGATCGAAAACGCACGAAAAACGATCTTAAACGCACGAAAAACGATCGTAAACGCACGAAAAACGATCGAAAACGCACGGAAAACCACGTATTTTGAAATGTCATTGTCGAATACTTCGCTCTCCCATTGCCCTCATGTTGAGTCCACAATGCTTAACCTCTCGACACTTTTGGATCTCCTCTTTCTCCTGATGATGCTAACTTGGTTAACA
Organism: Leptinotarsa decemlineata; assembly: GCF_025532065.1. NCBI lineage: Eukaryota > Metazoa > Arthropoda > Insecta > Coleoptera > Chrysomelidae > Leptinotarsa > Leptinotarsa decemlineata. The sequence continues at coordinate 842,006 of NW_027412728.1, forward strand.
AAGATACGAGACTTCCGACATGTTGGAACGCTAGACTTCTGTTGAATCGACATGTTTTTTTCTTAAATGATGTATTTTGAAACGGCCCTGTATACACATTAATATCATATTTCAAATCGACATGTTTTTTTCCTTAAATGATATATTTTGACGCACCCTGTACACTTCGACGTCATATTTGTTTTTCAATGATGTATTTTGAGATACCTTGTACACATTGAGGGATCGCACGTTGAAAACTTACAGCCTCGTGGAACTGTTATGTTTTTTCTTAAATGATGTATTTTGACGCACCCTGTACACTTCGACGCCATGTTTGTTTTCAATGATGTATTTTGAGATACCTTGTAACATTGAGGGATCACACTCAGCGATACAGCCTCATTAATCTGTAATGTTTTTTCTGAAATCTGATTCATTATTATAAAATATATCACTTTCGCGCTTACAATTTCCGTCGAGTAGTTCACGATTAATTCCAAAACCGGCAACGCTACATTACTCCATAAACAATGATTTATTGTACAACTGGCAACGCCGAACCTGCCATGCTGGCATGTATTGACATTTGACAGATGCAGTCTTATGAGTCTAGTGTTTACAGTGTCCTTCTTCAACCAATAGATAGTTCAGCTAGTGACTCATAGATGACACTGTGTGTTCTATAACTTAATTTTCAAACCAGCAACGCTACATTACTCCATAAACATTAATTTATTGTACAACTGGCAACACCTGCTTGCACTAGCAACCGGTAAAACCTCGATCTCCATCTCTCTTTACATCGATTACGTCACACGCGCCTCTTGCTCTCACACACACATACACATCTTTACATGAAATATTAATTATTTCCCAAATCTAAGTATATTTTCCTATCTTCAATATGATGATGATGATTACAATCTACGGAAATCAAAAATAAAAATGCTGTCAAGTATAATGAATGAGTCAATTTCGGTCCCGACAAAACTAACGCTATAAATACCCAACATTCGCAGTTAACTTCAATATCTTACGATGGTGTAGAGGCTAAGGACAATGTCTACGGCGCGGACGATCCAGGTTCGAATCTCATAACTATAAACTTTTTTTAAATAAAATCACGTGACAAGGGGGCCTGAGCGCTGATGCGGAATCCCAAGGAGGCCGAGGGCAGAGTACTAAGGGAGTTGATAGGTTAGGTAGAGTACCAAGGGGGCCGAGGGGCGGAGTTTCATGCTTGAATCGCTACGATACTCGTTCCATCCTGCGTCGATGACGTCACACGTTTCCGCCACTCCTGTTTGAACCAAAAATTGCAGAAAGTTCAGCTCCATAAGAAAATACATGGGATTTTGAGCCAGAACCCGCCTTGTTCATCTCCTGCAGATCCGCCCTACCTGTTTCCTGAGGTTTTTCCCCCTTGAATTCCTCTTTTCCTTGTCCTCTAGGTGGTTCACAATCTTCTGCCGAAGACGTTTCCACACCCCTGACAAACCGGTGGCAAGTTCGCCCCTTCACGTCTTTCACCAGCTCCTTGGTATGCTGCAAGCTAGCCTTCACGGTCCTGCCAAGGCGCTTCACCTTTTCTTCCACCTTCGGGTCCCGCGTATCAATCGCGATGTCCTGTTGCTTCCAGGGAGGTTCCGGTGGGTCTCTAGGCGCCACTTTCCGCATCCCCCGAAGTCTTTCCAGTTTTCGTCCCTCGTGGGCTCTGTTGGCGGTTCCTCTGCCTGTGCCACTTCCTGATCGACCACCTCTTCCGGTGGCGAATCTTCATCATCCACTTCATCGACGCGCACGTCTTGTGGTCTTGGTAAGACCTTCCTGACCTGGCTCCTGATATCATCCAGATGAACCAGTTGGTCTACGCCGCCTCGTTCAATTTCGTAGGTGTCCGGACCTGCAATCCGGATGATTTTGTATGGCTCTGTAAGGGTCGGTGTGAAGTTGCCTCCCACGAAGTTCCTGACGAGTACCTCGTCTCCAACTTGGTACCGTCTGGGAGGTACCTTTTCCTTATCTGGAAACAACTTCCTTTGGTAGACTTCCTGCCTGCGTTTCGCCCTCTCGAGTCTTTCAGCTCTAGCTGCGAGTTGCTCTGGTAAGGGTCCTCGTCTATTAGGTATACTTCAATCTCCTAGTCTAGGTGGAGTATAACCCAAGAGTATATCTTCGTGGGCTCTGTTGGCGGTTTTATCTTCTCTTGAAGATGATCACTTGGTGATCGAAACACGTGTCGAGGTGTGAAAACAATGATTTGGTGTTGGGAAAAAATTCCAGTAATATTCATTACTACACCAAAGGTTCCAAACAGTACATCATAAGTAAGAGTATATTTGTCGGTGTTTCTCCGGTCGCCGCATTCTTGCGATTTCGTAGACAGTACAGCATAGTGGAGATATGACTCTCCCACTGCTGTTCCGGCTGTCCAATTAGTCTTCCTCTCAAGACTTCCTTCAATTCCTGCACTCTTCTTTCAACGGGATTCGCCTGTTGATGGTATATAGGGGTAGGTACTTGTTCGATATTTCTGGCACTGCAGAAACGTTGCATAGCGAAGCTCTCGAATGCTGACCCATTATCTGAAATAAGGGTCTCTGGGCATCCCCATCGTGCCACTACCTCCAGGTCCACAAACCGTACGATGTCCACTGTTTCTGCTTTTGCTACCGCTTTAGCTTCAATCCACTTGGAGAATAGGTCCGTGCATATAAGCATGTACCGATTACCTTGGAGAGAGGTAGCATAGGGTCCAAGCACGTCCCTCGAGATAGATTGCCAGGATCGTTCAACGACGTGTGGTCGCAACGGCGCATGGGTATCGTGTCGTCTTGATTTAGTAATTTGGCACACCAAGTATCCCCTCACGGAAGCTCAAACATAGTCCTCCTGTCCAGACCACCAGAAGTGCTGGCGGATCGCTCTCAGCATCTCGTCCTGACCCGGGTGACCAGAGGTTGGGTGTTCATGGTTATAGCTAACCATGTCTTCTCTCAAATCTTTAGAGAGGTATAATGCGTCTCGCTCCGGTAATCTTCTGTAGAGAATTCCATCTCCCACATTATACTGTTCCCTCAACTGCTTCTCAGCATTTGTCGTGGGTTCTCGTGTATTCAGTTCAGTCCGCTTTTCTATCAGTATTTGCACGTCCTCATCCGTGCGCTGCATCCTGCATGCAACCTCGTATGGACTTTCCACGTTACACACTTCGCGTGTTGTTGGCAACTCTACTTTCATCAAAGGTACGTCAGCATCCAAATCCTCGTCATGCTCGCCCCTCGGGTTTCACGAAAGGTAGTCAGCCAGCTGGTTCTCTTTCCCCGGAACGTGCACCACGGTAAATGAATACTCATGTAGTAACAGGGCCCAACGAGTCAGTTTTGCCTTGCTGTCCTTGAACTTGTCCAGCCAAGTTAGAGCCTTGGAGTCAGTCATTAGAATGAAAAGGATATCCTTCAATTGATGCTTATAACGCTCAATGTCCCACACGATCGCTAAGCATTATGCTTCGTTGACATGTTAATTGAGTTCAGCCCCCTTCAGCTTCGCGCTGGTATGGCTGATTACTTTTCGGACTCCTTCGACCTCCTGGTATAGCACGGCCGCCATTCCAACACCTGAAGCATCTGTCTGCTCGGTGAATGGCAATGACATATCTGGACAAGCTAACACCATTGGTTCCGACGTGGCTTCTTAAATCTTCACGAAGGCTTCTTCATCGGCTGCAGTCCACTGCATCTTGCCGTTCTTTAAGCTCTTCGTCTGCATGAGGTCCGTCAGAGCCCCTTCTAGCTCCGCGAGCCTAGGTATGAACTCCCTGAGCCACCCTACGACTCCAACGAATCCTGTCAATTGCTTCAAATTCTTCGGCCTAGGATACTCTCTGATTGACAGAACATGTTTCTCCATTGGCCGGTTTTCATCCTCTGTGATGACATGTCCTGAATATTCCAATTTTCTTTGAGCGAAGTGACACTTGACTGGACTACACCATAGTCCATGTGCCCTGAACCTTTCCAATACCAATCGCACATGGTACAGGTTCTCTTCTTCGGTCGCCGAATAAATAATAACATCATCCAAGTACACTTTCACGAACCGGCCCACGTATCCTACTAATACTTTCGTCATCAGACGTAGGAACGATCCTGATGCATTGCATGATCCGAACGGCATCGAATTGAACATGTAACAGCCTCCCTCGGGAGTCGCAAACGCTGTATATTGCTTTGACCGTTTTTCCATTGGCACCTGACAGTATTCCGATTTCAAGTCTAGGCTGGTGAACACTTTCGCCTGCCCTAGCTCCTCAATCGTCTCATGGATATCAGGCAACACTGATGCTTCTGTAATCGTCTGGTTGTTCAATCGCCGGTAATCCACACAAAATCTTGCCGTGCCATTCTTCGTCGTTACTATCACCACCGGGCTCTAGTATGGCGAATAGCTCCTACTAATGACTTCTGACGCAAGCATTTTGTTCACCTCGTCTTGAATAAGCAGCTTCTTTCCATCGCTCACCTTTTACGGACACATTTCAAACGAAGTGTCGTCCTTCAGCCTATTCTGGTGCTCTCCGGCTCTTGTGATTGGCTGGCGTGGCGATTCATAAAAAAAATCTGCAAATTCCTTCGGTAATTCTTGAAATTCTTCTGCCGCTTTTTCTGGCAATTGCTCCAGAGTCACCTCAGGAACTGGCTACTCCTCTGGTGGTAGGCATCCTGCCTCCGACCAGAGGATAGTTTGCCTAGGTTTCGGGCCAATATATATCGTCCTCCGCGAGAAGTCGACCATCGCCTCGTGCGCTGTTAGCCAAGAGCACCCTAGTAGTAGATCTTCTTCGAGGTCCTAAACAACATGCACCGTCACGTCGTTCTATGAGTACCACGACATCAGTCGTGCCCGTACTCGACGAACCTACTCCGGCACAGACCATTTGAAAGGATATTCCACGATCAGCCTCTACGCTATAAGTGTCTGCCAGCGCTGATCGGCGTAAAAGATTCAGCGAACTGCCCCTGTCCACTAGTGCTCTGAGCCGCTGGTCTCCTATTCTAACATCTATCTAACATCTATCTAACATCTATCAACCACACACAGGGTTTTAAACCCTCAGTAGATTTTAAATTTATTCGTCGCTAATTTCAAGATGTAAACCCTATTTTGTATGCAACATGTATAGATGATGAATGAATATATTATTATTATTATTATTATCCTCGGCAATTTTTGATACAGGTCACCGATTACATTACTACTACCTTTCAGGATCGGCCTTTTGACCCTCTCTATTCTGACGTCCATAATTGTCACGACGAGGCCCTCTGTCTCTGTCGTTGTGGTTCGGTTTAGGCGGAGTCTCTCTTTGACTCCCTTTGTCGTGGCTTCCCGCGTTGCTACTTCGAGGCTCTCTATCCTCGTGGTAGTTTACTTAAGGCGGGCCCTCTCTCTGACCCCCCTTGTTGTGGCTTCCCGCGTTGCTACGACGAGGCTCTCTGTCCTCGTGGTACTTGCGTTGTGTTGTGCCACTGCCTGTGTTGGTGTTACTGCCTCTCATTAGCGACTCTACAGCCACTGCCTCCAGGGTCAGTTCTTCAATGGTGGTGAATGTATGCAGTTGAAGGAGAACCTTCACTTCTGCACACATCCTGTTCAAGATCAATTGAACGATCCTTCGTTTTTCCATATTAGGATATAGCCTCCTGGCTAGACCCAATCTATTCAATACGAAAGACGTTATCGATTCGCATTTCTTCTGGTCCACCCCGTATAAGCTGCTCTCTAATGAACCGACACAATGCCAACGAACACAACGCCGAGGGAGACGACAAAGAAGTCCACAGTTACAATTTCCACCCAGACCTCTACTTTGACCCATAACCAGAAGTGCAAAGTACCACAAAATGGTGAAACGAAGTATGAGTCAGATACAGGCAAAAATAAAATACTTATAATAGCAGAGTATGGTAGAGCCTTGGCCAGGCTCTTGATGGCACAAAATAGGCAAAACTACTCAATACAATCAATTCTGAAATCAAACTGTACTCCCGACATACTAATAGATACGGCTATAGACAACACTAAAAATTTTACCAAGAACGATTTTGTTATAATATGGCCGGAAAAACTATCCAAGAGTATTACAAACAAATTCATATTGAACTTAAAGCACACACATCCTATAATTATGACGGAACCTTACAGATATGATATTAGGGGAATCAATGACGAAATATACCAGGGCAACTTACAGCTGAAGAAAGAACTGCATCAGATGAACATACGAAGTTCTTGCATCTTTGAATGCAATAACCACCTAAGAAGATCAAATTATCTTAGAGATGGGTACTCTCTGTCTACTAAAGGGAAGTTGATTCTATGTAGAACCATTTGGAATTTCCTAACAGAAAAAGCTGCTCCACAGCAAGAAATAGGAGGTGCCAGCAGGCATTCAGGAATTCTGAACAAATCCTTAGCCAGTGAGCTGCAAGAAAGCAATCGTATCACACCCAGGGAAGAAGAAAGCAATCATTTTTTATACCCACGGCTATTGCAAGTAACCCCTTAGAAACGACTAATAAATTTTGTACTTTCAAGTCAGACAGAAGAGATATGAAAATAAATTCAAAGTCGGTTTTGAAAATGTTTTATATTAATATTCAGAGCATTAGTAACAAGGTCAGTGAGTTGGAGCATTTCTTGTCAGAGACTGTTATTGATCTTATATTGGTCACTGAAACGTGGGTTGACGAGACAGAAGTTAACAGTGTTATTCCAAATTTCAGCCTCATATCGTTTTATTGCAGGGAAAATATTGGGCACGGAGGAATATGTATACTTGCTAGAAATGACTTGAATCTGAAATTGAAGGGTTTAGACTTGTCTGAATTTTGTTTAGAACAAACTGCTGAGTTTGCTGGAATTGAAATATTATCCCAAAAAACGATTATAATCTGCACATATAGGTCACCCAGAGGGCAGGGAATAAATACGTACCTAAATGCAGTTGACAATGTATTATCACATGTGGCGGGAGATAAACAGGTAATTATGGTAGGGGACTATACCATTGATTTTAATCAATATAACAATGTGGTAAATGATCGTAAAAATGTTATGTTGACCTTTAACTTGACTGAAAGATAATATTTTCACCAACATTGAAAAAGAGTTTTCGGCTGAAGTAATCGAACCACATCTGTCTGATCATCGAGGTATACTTTCAAGTTAACTGCTTCGAAAGCTAATGAGGAGTATGTGATATGCAGACCTATGAGTGTAAACACAATACATGATTTCATAAATAGCACGACTTATTTTAATAATGAAGAATTTAATAGTATTACTTGTCCAAATAAGAAAGCTAAATTCCTAACTGATTTTTTGTCATGTCAATATATGTTATGCTTCAAAAAGAAAAAAGTTAGGAAAAAACAAAAAAAATTCGAATTTAAATTCAATGAGGAATTAACCCAGATGAAAAACTCACTATCAGCAATTCAAGTCATAGCAAACAATAGTAAGAACGATGAAGATAGCATAGCATATAGAAAGTTGAAATTTGAATACAAGCAAAAAATTAGGCAATCTAAATTGGAAAGTGATTCGGAATACATAGACCAATCTAATAATGAGCAAAAAGCAGCCTGGAATGTTATTAATTGCAACAGAGAAAATAAAAATGAGTGTACAGTCAAGTCTGATATATCTGCAGATGACTTCTCTCAATGCTTTGTTAATGTAATCGATAATCTGATGACGCTGTTTGCGAATAATAGAGACAATGACGATTTCTACAGGTATCTCAAATTGGTACCAACTATAGACAAATCTATCTTCTTATATCCTACAACTGAAAATGAGATTGATAACATCATAAAGGGTCTAAAAACCTGGTCTGCCAAAGATGTGTTTGAATTGAACAGTATAATTATGAAACTGATCAGTGATTTTATCATTGAGCCCTTAACACATTTAATTGATTTTTGTAATGCGCATAAAGGAAGTTTTCAAACTCTCCCAGATATCTCCAATATTAAAAAAATGTAACCATGATGATGCTGATAGCTATCGTCCCATCTCTAAAATACCAATCCTAGCAAAAAATTTTGGGATAGTATTGAAAATTAGACTAGTGGAATTCTTTGAAAAACATGAGTTACTTACCAACTTTCAGTTCGGTTATCGATCTGGAAAATCGACTGTTACTGCCCTAAGTGATGTTTGTGATGAAGTATTGGAGTCTTTCGAAACACAAGAATACTGTAACGCGAAGTTCTAAGACCTTTCACGTGCCTTCGATACGGTAAATCATAAGATTATGGCTGGAAAACTTTAATACTACGGGATTAGAGGTGGACAACTAAATTTATTCAAGTCATACCTTGTAAATAGGAAAGCCAGAGTGCACTGGGAAAATGAAGTATCCGATTTTGTAGCCATGGAGCACATGGATCTGATGTGTTTTTGAACAATTGAGGTCACACACAACCCATCGTACTGCCATTGTCTCCCTCTCGTGAATTCGGGTTGGCCCTCTGGCCTTCCTGGGCACGCCCTCGTGCTTCAGCCCCACACTTTGAGCGACATGTCCTCCGCTGAGGTGAGAGGGTTCGCTTGAGGGGGCGTGTCCCGCGACTTCGCCCCCATCGGCCGCATTTACCCTTCGCCGTAACGGCCAGCTGGCCTCCCAGACCTGAGCCCTAGGGATTTCAGGATTCAGTCAGTACCCAGACTCCTCCAACCTCCTCTCTGGGTACGACGGGAGGTTGGTTAGCTTCAGTTAGCTCTTCGTCTGGAACTTGGGATTCGTTGAGGTACTGACCCCGCCATGAAGCCACCCCAAAGCCCCTTTCGGCTTCAGGGTGACCCCTGGCATTTCACCACCCTCTAGCATTTCCGCTAGGTCGTCAGTAACCAGCTGAAACCGGGTACAAGGTTTCGCTCCTGTGCACAACGTACCCTTCTTCTCCCAGGGATCACTGAGTGTTCCCCCTGGGGGCATCGCAACGCCTGGCGTTACTGTTCTTCACCGCGTCTGTCAAAACTTTCCCTGTTTCGAAAGTTCTGTCCGGTGGTATTTCTTTCGAAAATTTCCCTGTTTCGAAACTCCTGTCCATAATAGCATGATTCTCTTGTCAGGTTTGACAATGGCTATGTCTGTCTTACGATTCCGGTTTCCACAGGATGAGTGTACACCCTGTGTATCCTTGGACTTGGGGTTACCACATAAGTGGGTAACTCCTCCGTAGTGTGCCTCAATGGCTCGCATTCAGTCAATTTGTGCATTTTGTTCCCGTTGGGAATAAAAATGCGATTTTTATGGTTTCGGAGCCGATCTCAGCATAGGAGATCGTCTCGCATTTTCAACATCGGGAATTCGCTTTGTGGTCTGGCTGAAACATCTACTCGGGGATGATGTCCAGTTTCTCGAAGGGACGTCGCCTGACGTTCCTGAGCGTTGTTTTCCTCCTGGAAAAACGTTTCATTCTTCTCCTGGAAAATACTGCCTCGTCGACTCTTCGGGGCATTAAATTCCCTAATACGATTCAATACTGTTTGATAAGCCGAGGTTTTACCGCAATTTGAGGACTCTGTCCTTGATGACATATCGAGTTCTCTAGCTACTCGACTTGCTGAAAAACCACCAATACTCGGGTTTTGTCGCTCTGCGACCACAGGAGGGGTAGTGGTGTCCTCATGGTGTCAAATGACTACGGTGAGTAGCCGTAGCCGTAGCCGTAGTAGCCTCAGACTGGCCAATTCTACTGGAATTCTGTTTCTCTTGAAAACAGATTCCTGGGGGATTCCACGTCTGCTAACCATGTCTGATGGGAAAATAGTTCGACCGAAACTCGTGATCTTGCTATGTGGCACTGATGTACTTTCTGCAAGCTGCGCTCGCGCTTGTCTTGCCCTAGTCTGCATTTCGATTTCGAAATGTCCCTAATGTGACTCTGACGAGAAATTAGTCAGAGGGAAGGATTCACGGAAATCTAATATTTTTAAGTTCATCCTTGGATCGCGAAACTGATTTTCCTATCCAAGGCCTACAGGGTGAACTGAGCTAGTTATTTGGGAACAAGGAGCCTAACGGTTGCACAGCACCCTAGGATGAGGGCCGCTCGCAGGACAAGGTAGAAAGGTATCGTAATTCTGGAAGGTCCCAACGGTTAGGTCTAGTCATTCGCCCGAAGGACGTAACTAATGATGTCTTGACCCTCCCGAGTTTAATCTCGAAACACCTCGACCGTTTAGCAGCGCAAGGTGGTCGGGTGGAGTGAGACCGGGCAACTTCAGTAGGGACCTGCTCTTCTTTTGCAGGATTTGGGCTGCTTTTCTCTGGCGGAGTGTCAGAAGGAATCTGGACAAACGTAAGGTATGATTAGGCACTTCAATAAGTTATCCAACCAATAATCTGCTCCAGTATAAGCTCTGTTCAGTCCTAGAGTTTCCACAATCCAATACGAATTCCTCCAATAAATATCCAGCCACTGGTCTGCTCCGATCC